>NW_013952793.1:187784-197196 GCF_001266775.1 Austrofundulus limnaeus
GTTCATATCTTGTGATATCCTTCCGGATGTCAGCATCAAGCTGACCTACTTCATGTACCAGAACGAGGCACATTCTGATTGGTTGTTCACTACCACATGATGATAACTGACAGTATAACATTGCTTGCCCGGCCTATGACAGCCGGGCCCACATCTTACAGACTTCGTGATTGCTTTCTGTTTAATGTCTGCCCATCAATAAATGACTTTATAATCACACCCGCAAGACTTGTCTTTTAAACACCCTTTTCGCCGTGTTTCTGACTATCTTTGCCGCGACAGGGTATGAATACTTTTGCAAACCACTGTATCCCCTTTTACTGCCAAGACGAGAGAGGAAAGACCTCCTTCACACAACGGCTAGCAAGAACCTAGCAGGAAGCTAACACAGCAGCTGGTATAAAGGTAGGTGTGTGCGCGTTTGTGTTATATGAAATGTTTTTATGCGACTTTGTCATGAGTTTTATGCAAAAGTCAAAACTTGTTAGTGTATATTACAGCGTAGACTAAAGCCGAGTGACGAGCGCCCCCCCTCCTCCCCCCCGAGCACCGAGAGCAGCTGAACCTCCGCCTGATAATCATTACGTTTTCAGTTCACTAACGTCAGGGAAAACGATCCAAACCATACAAGTAGCCCATCAATTTAAAGCCCAGACTCTTCTCTTTCCAACAATATAAGTGTCACAGCTCTAGGTGAAAAATTCACAGAACAAGCAGCTATGGAATAGCAAAAAAGGCTAAATTCTGGAACCATAAACACGAACGTTTTTCCTTTGTTTTTATGGCTTTAATCCACTTTGGAGTGATTTTTTTCCACTTGGCTGATCCTGTATGTCTCCTGTGTTAATGTTGGTACATGTAATATGCTAATTCTGTACTATGGAGATCATTAAGAGTCGTTGTCGGGTGAAAAAATCTTTCGCTAACACTGTGTTGACCGTGAACTCTAAGTGCTGGGAGTGGCATCAAGTGCTGGGCCGGATGTCCGTGGCATATAGGCTATTCTAAATATACAACACTTCATCCAAAAAAAACCTAAATAAAAAAAAACCAACAATAAACAAAAACACTCTAGAAAAAAAGCAAAAATAAAACAAAATGTGCCTGAAGCACATAACACCATGACTGATTTATTATGGCTAAAAAGGTAAATCATTGTTTTATTTGCATTTTTAACGGCAAAGTTTTGAAAAACAGTTGTTAGAGTAGAAATCGAGGGTTCATTTTGAGATACTAGCACACTCAACTTTTACTCAATATTTACAAAATTTGCTGAAGTACGGCCAATTTTTAACTAAGCTCTGGCAATGATCTGAATTGGGTTGACTCCAAAAGAGAATCAGTTGTTTATTGATTATGTTCTGAAAATTTCATGGAAATCTATTTGGAGATTTTTGAGCCAGTTTTCTAAATTTACAAAAACATCACCACTGTTTCAATTTGGGTGCTGCTGAATGATAGTAATAAGCGTGCCAGTTTTTCAGTTTGTCTAATTAATTATCACAACAGTTTCCCACATTCTGTTGTGGCCTGGAAATTTTAAAGTGTGTTAAACCTGAACCACGAGCTGACATTATATGTTCCAGAACAACGTATTGTGGTTGTTATTGCAGAGGCAGCATCCCTGGTGTCATCTTCCTGCCTCAGCACCTCATCCTTCTCCATACACTCTGACACTGACTGACACGAGAAAACGGTCATTCTATAGCGCACATGTCATTTCACATCACGTTCCTATTCTTAGTTTGTTTTGGATGTTGGTATTGTTTCATGCATGATGGTGCTTAATCTCGCGCGATCGGACAATAGCTGCAGACAAGAGAGGTTTTCGTGTGAAACTGTGCCACTCAAACTGAGCCCCACTCAACAACTAACAAAGTGACTTTCACGCACCAGTCAGTGTAAAAAAAAGCATTATTTATGACAGGATTTTACAACCTTCATGCCTGACAAGTGTTTGTACATTTTGCTGAATTTGCATCAAACCTCCAAATGTTTGTAATGTCTTGTGACATCTCAAGCACTCTCTTGTTTTCGCTTGTTGATTATTCTAATTGCAGCAATTTACTAATCTGTTTTTTAATGTCCTACAGCAATTACTCTATTAAAACCATAGCAATACTGCAATTTAAAATTAGAAGATGAATTACTACTTTTTACTTTAGCAATGACTCCATTTAATTTACAAACAATCTGAACCCAAGATATCTTGGATATGTAAAAGCAGGTCCTGTGCACTTATTGATTCTGGCATGTTTGATTATATCACTATTGTTTACATTGATTAAAGTGTTTGCATAACTGATAATTAGGGGTCTTCTTCATGTAGGGCATGCCTGGAAAACATTTAAAAGGAAGGCCACCTAAGAGGCCTTAAATTCTTGTTTGTCCTGTGCTGACAAAATACCTGTGGAATTTTTCAAACTTGAGTTATCAGTTTCATATTGTTTATCTCAAAAGCTCAATATAGTTATGTTACAAACAGGAAATGGGTGCAGCAAAGACTGAGCGACTGCGAACAGGAGTGAATCATAACACACACATTTGATTCTGTTTATGAACACATCAAAATGAATGAAAAACAAGTGACAGCCAAGGCTGACTTGACACATCTTTTGAGTGTTGCATGAAGGACCAGGAAAATACCTGTGGAGTAGCACACCAGGGTGGCAGTCCCCACTTTTTAAAAAAGGGGTACCAGACAGTGTGTTCTAACTATCACGGGTCAAGGGATCCGATTCACAGCATCCCTGGAAAAAGCTATGTTGTTGGAAGGAGGCGCCAACCTTACCATTGACAGGCACAGTTAATCAAAAAAAATTGCTGTTATATTAGATATCTAAATTTGATTTCACTTTTTTATTTTGCAACAAACTCAGAAAATGCTGTCTGTGACTGAATTTAGTCTCTGCTGCAAAGGATGCTGAGAAAACTGAAACCGTAAGTCAGAAAACCTGGTCTTGCACTGAAGAGGAAACTCAAATGCAGAACAAATTGTCTTTGGCCTGAGGATGATGACGTCACGCCACTTCACGCATGGCACCGGTGCATATGACAGACAAAACAATTATATTTAGCAAGAAGGTGTTGGCATGAACTAAATGAACTTCACTTAAATTTAATTGTGGACGTAATTGTTAATACATCATAATATTAGGTCTGCTATTAATGCTTTAGTGGATGAGCAGAACTGTGCCCACCACTGATGTTTACTCTTGCAGTGTTGCTAAGGGGGTCATGGGAGTGACTCTCCAGTCTATGTGTGTTTGGGGAATTTCAATAAGGTCTATGACCTTGTTTTTGAGGTATTCTGTGGGGGGATGGCTGCAGAAGTCACTTTTAAAAGCTGTTCAGTCCCTATATAAACAAATGAAAACCTGATTCAGCATATGTCTAATTTGTGTTTTCCCTGGAAAATATAATTTTCATCCAATTTAAAAGCAGAAAGACAACAAATCTGTTGAGATATTTTGATATATTACAGTCAATTTTGGATTTCTACGCATGATCTTGCTTTGCTACTGTGAAAATGTCCATTTAAAAGCTTTAATAGCTTCACAGAGCTTCACTATAGAAATGTACTTCCTTTGACATAACGAAGGATGAGATTTGACAGTTTGCTTTGTGTGCCACACCAAGTAGGGATGACCTTTTGAGAGAAAGAAGCGAATAACAAGCATCCAAAAGGAAGTGGGAAGAAAAGTGAATAGATAACAGAGACTCCCACAGAGAGCTGCTGAGACTGTGAGGAATTTGCTTTTTTGAACAGATAAATTGTGGTCTTTTGAAAATACCACAAGATGCTAAAGCGTTGATTTTCCAAAGTCGGGCTACACTGTTGTTGACAGTGCAGACATATTCAGGTCACATTTACACTCAGCTTAGCTTTTCTTTTCTTCAAAAACTGCTGGATGGAGTTGTGACAATGCACAAGAGGAAAGGTTTGGATGAACGGTAATGATTTAGGTTTGTGTGTTTGACTGTTACCAAAATATTTCATAAACTAATATTTTATTTAAACTTTCAGAAAATAATTATTGGACGAGCATCTCAAACTGATTAATTTTTAGATTCAACTCCATTGAAGATGGCCAGCACAACTAAGTGACCTTAGAAAATGACTGTAATTCAGTTAATTGACAAATATTAAGTTAAAATTTGGTGTGCTAGTTGTGAGACATCGCTAACTCATAATTCAAGCACTGCTCAAAAACTTCAACATTAACTGGTAGAGTTAACCAAGGCTGTCTCTTAGTAAAATATCTTAAAGGGACTGGATGCAAACTATCACTGAATGTAGATCTGTGTATGCTTATACTTTGAGGTCAATCCAATTCAAGATGCTGCCAAAGTTAATCAACTATAGCAAACACAAAGATGTTTTTAACTCAGTCAAATCACCACTGCCTTCTTGTGTAGCTTAATAATCATCACAGTCTACCGTTTGTTAGTGATCACCTGGTTGTTGGTCGGGATTTGTTAATCAGCAGTGCTGAATATTTCAGAATGTCTTAATTAAAGCCAAGGCTCATTACCTTTTTTGTTTAATAATCAAACTGACTACAGTTCATAGATTCCCTTTGCTTGACAGAACTCATTGAATTGACCATATAAAGAACAATGAGGCCCATGAAACTCTGAATACCTAAGAAGAATCGAAGGGTTTACATGTGGCGGAGAAAAATCTTTTGAAGGCTAAATAGATTATTATGTTCAACTTGTATTAGTAAAAGTCCAACTAATATAACTATTATTTATACTTATTATATTAGTACAAATTATTAGAACATGTTGCCTATTTAACAGGGTCTGGAAGACTCTCAAATTAAAAGAAATGGATTAAGATGTTCAAGAGTAAATCAGGAACCACTTAGTCTGAAGTGTGGCAAGTTGCAGCCTGCTTCAGGGTTAACTTCTTTACACATTATGTTTACTGATAGAAATTCAACTTTTCTCATATGTTTTCTCTTTTTCTTCACTTGCTCTGATTATCACATCAAGAACACAGACTCAGGTTTGCTCCCTTGGCCTGCACACACTCTCTGTGCAGACTCTTAAAGAAGCCATGACTCTTACAACAATCCATTGTATTGTACCAATACATTCACATACAATGCAGTATAACATATTGGCTTCATGTCTGGTTCTGATCCAAAGTCCAGACTTTGAAAATCAGATTTAAATCAACATAAAGCTAAAAGCAAAACTAGTTAATCGAGTTAAACAGATATATGGAGCATACTTTTATAATCTGCAGACAAGAGAAGTGAAGAACATTGGTGAACTCATCAGTTCATGTCAATTATGGATTTATTTTCTTTATAAGTGCATTTCATAAGCACCACATTTGGCCTCTTCTCTGTTGTTTTGTTATTTTTTACCATTAAGATGTTTTCGCAAGACTAACTCAGGACCAAGGACACAACTAATGGCTAGGTTTAAATGGCAGACCATTGTCTTTCCCTTGTGGCTGCTGAGAGGATGACATACTGCAAATCTCTGGAGAGGTACATACTGCAGGCTCAAGTGGATGTGCTGGCCCAATGAAACAGTGAAAAAAAATGGTGGTTTCACACATTTGGGTCTCTGTAGGGTTGTTGGTGCATGTGTCTCTACGTAATAGCAAAAACAGATGTGAGAATCAAGAGCTGACGATTGACTCCCCGATAATATTTTTAGCACGGACCTTAGCAATGACGTAGAACGGTCACATCTGTGTATACACACATACACACACTCACACATACACACAATGCATAACTGTAGTTTTGACTCTGCCCTATATTTGAGTTGAAGGGGTGAAAAAATGACAGTTTTGCGCATCACATCAGTACATATGTGGTGCAAAATAATAAAAGTCAGGCATTTACTGAAAAAAATACATATCACCTCCAACTTTTATGCCAAACTAAACTAAACTAAGATCATTTTGTGATGAGAAATTTTGTAATTGTGGCTGTTTTAACCTTAACTTTATAAGTAAATATTATTATGTTCAATAATCTCATGGAATATTACATAATACCCTGCTCAGAGTACCTGCTGTGAATGACTCTTATAGCTACAACAACACCAGATTTAAGCTCAGTATCTCTGGATTGAGTTATACAATTCAACATTAATAAAATATTATTAATAATGTAATAGTCTTATATAGTGTTTTTTAGACACTCAAAGCTGCTTTGCATGCTTTACAACACCAGTAGCCAAAGTGCTGTACACTGATAGAAACAAATAAAAGCATATAAACAAAAAATCAGTGAGTAAAAAAAAACATTCAAATTATAAAAACAACAAACAATAAAACCTTAAAAGCCAACATCAGAAGCTGCAAAGAGATAAATAAATATTTTAGGGGAGGATTTAAAAACAAGAAGTGAGTCAGCTTGTCTGATGCACAAAAGCAGCTCATTCTATAGTTTAGGGGCAGCGACTGAAATGCTCAGTCACCTCATTGCCTCCTCTTTGACTTTGGGACAACCAACAGTAACTGATCTGCTGAGCAAGAGGGAACATACAGCTGGAGAAGGTCAGACAGTTATTGTGGGGCAAGGCGTTTAAAAAAAAACAATAACGCTTTAAAATTAATTCAGAAAAAACTGGGAGCCAATGAAGGGGCTCTAAAACAACTAAACAATGGGATCAGTCAGACATAAAGCGCAAAGCTAAAAGGAGTTGTAATGAAAGCATGGATTAAAATCTCAAGACGATGCCATGAAAGCAATGATTTGACCTTGGCCAGTTGTCTGAGGTGATAAAAACTGAATTTGACCACTGATTAATCTTAGCACGAGTTTAAAATCATTATCATCATTGAATCACATCGTTACAGCTATTTATGTGTTAGCTAATATAGATCAGCATCTCAAATTGGACTGACTTGAAAAGCTAATCAGCTGCAGATGTGGATGGGTGAGCTGTGTTATCATAAAATTGATGAGAAGTTTCACCCACAAGGACAAACCATCTTGTCCAATGATGCTTAGAGATGAGCACCAGCTGAAATTTGTATGATCTTACACAGGACTACATCTACAAAGTATAGAAAATGGATGAACAGAAAGATAAATTAATGGATTGATTGCTTGTTGGTGACTGATTTGACTGGTTTTACACTAAACCAACAGTCATGTACATATTACAGCTGAATTCCTGTAATGACAGCTAGCATTCATCAGGTTCTTGTCAAAAAGGAACATCAAGAAAAGAAAACACAAGCTACATACTCTCCAGTCCTTGAAAAGCTTTGTTGTACTTAAAAATGTATTGTTGTTTATTAAAAAAAAAAAAAAAAACCAAAAGAAAAACTGGAACAAAACATAAGGCTGCCTGAGAGAGAAAACAGACAAGTGCTCCCAAAAAGGTGTTGGATCTTATGTAGGCTAAGCTGAAGACACTAGCCAGCTGCCTGTTGTTCCAGTGAACACAATCACTTGGGAATCTGCATCTTTCTCTCTCTGTCTCTCTCTCTCTCTCTCTCTCTCTCTCTCTCTCTCTCTCTCTCACACACACATACACACACACACACATTGGTTTTTCTATACACATGGGGACTTTGCATTGACCTCCCTTCATTTTTCAGTCATTCCTATAGCCAAAGTTTGCAACTTTACCATAAACCTAACCCTCCCAGAATGTACCTAACCCTAAACCTATTCTAAACTCAATTGACACCGCAGTCCTAAATTGAACCCCCTCCCCCCAAAAAATTTTTTTTTCGTCATCCATACCTACGTGGAGCGGGCTTTGGTCCCCATAATGCGCACTGGGTTCCCACAAGGCTGCGTTTGCCTGGAAAATGGTTCCCGCGATGTTGCAAATACGCATCCACACACACACACACACACACACACACACACACACACACACACACACACACACACGCAAGTCCAGAGTAAAGGTACGCCCAATATTGTATTTGAAATGCATTTTTTATGTTGCAAAACAATGTTTATAAATTGTTCCACCCTCTTTTAAAATGCTGGCGATCCACATTGTCATGCATCTCTTAGATAGCAAACATTTGTGTACAACAGCACAGAACTGAGAAGTACCTCTTATCATCTGCTCTTTGTTTTCCTTCCTGCAAAAACAATTGGATCTTCATTATCAGACAGGTATTGACAATCAAACCAGCCATGGGGACTAAGGTGGAAAAAAGCAACTAGATCATCTAGGTCATGCAGGATAAATGCTAGACAAATCAATGTCGGCTTATTGTCAGGACCTTGAGCCTTTTCTTATTCAATTACCTGCTATGATGAGAAAGGGCAGTCAAGCAGGGAAGCAGGCAGGCCAGACCCTAAACATTATAACTAATGGGGCCAGTACCAACAAAATAGGTCACAGAAAAGAAAAAGAAGAGAGAAAGTTGGGGCGTAAAAGGGAACCAAAGTAGAATCAGTGTAAAACATAAGAAAAGAAGCAACCCCAGCTGAAGATAGGAATGACAGACTAAGTATGAAATACAGTATAAGAGGATTGTTGATGCATCTATAACAGGCAGGAACAGGTGAAAGTTTTATTTATTTATTTATTTGGCTTTGGCAAATTTTCTTCAAGCCAAACATTTACCTTTTATTTGCTTTTTTCCTATATTTATTTTCAGCAGTCAACTATCTCTAAACTTTTGTTCATTAAAATGTATTTGCTGTCACTCTCCTCCAGGCCATCCTTCCTAAGATGCTGAACCTTCTCTCATAGTTCACTAATAACGCCACCTTTCTCTTTAACAGTTTGCCTGAAAAGACAAATCTTCTTGTTTTCTTCTAGTCATTCTATAGTGAAAAGAAAAACCACTATCTACAGTACATGCTATGTACTGGGAAAACTGTTTGTTTTGATAATCTTACTAATCAAAATATATTTTTAAGTTATTTTTCGAGAGATAAACAGTATAGAGAACAACAGATTTTCTTTCATGCCTTGTGCATTGTTCCTTATAGACATCAAACAGGCCTCTGAAACCTGTTGGACAGAATGTTTCTGTGTTTTTGAATGGGTCACTGAAGTCACAGAAGAAGCACTCCATCAGTTTGATGTACTGAGGCAGAGCCACAGAGCGGGTGGCTCATAGATCATTCTTCCAGACACTATTACAGCTCATTATGGAAGCTGCAAATTTCTCACCAAAGCAAGTCTTCAGTGACTAAAATAAAAGGTCTAGTATGGGATTACATGTTGCCGTCTGCTTTTCATGCCAGAGTTTAAATCTAAGATATTCTTATGATCAGAAAGAACTGAGTTGCAGCCATGTTGGTCAAATCTTACGTGTTATATTTTATATGTGTTACGGATTAGTGTCCAACTCTCATTGGAAACTAGCCCGACTTACTGGTGGCAATGTGGACCAAGCTCCGGCACTGATTAGGGACATAGCAGCTTGTGTCAATGGTACCACATACTCACGGAG
>NW_013952793.1:197206-200666 GCF_001266775.1 Austrofundulus limnaeus
GACACACACACACACAGGACTCCCAGAGGGTCATGGTCAAACACCTTCTTTAAGTCCACAAAACACAGATAGGCTGGTTGAGAAAACTCATGCACTCTCCAGGACCCTGATGAAGGTGTAGAGTTGGTCCAGTGTTCCACAATCAGGACAAAAACCACACTGGTCTTCCTGAATCTGAGATTCGACTTTTCGGCGGACCCTCCTTTCCAGGATCCCAGAACAAACTTTACAAGGGAGGCTTAGGAATGTGATCCCCCTGTAGTTGGAACACCCTTTGCAGTCCCCCTTTTTTAATTATAACAAAAATTGCTTTTGGCGAAACTTGCTGAATTTTAATTGAAGAGCATTACCTTAGAGGTTTCAGAAGCAGGATACTGTAACATAAGTAAGCACTGTGACTGAGTGGTCACAAAGTAACACAGGAGGGACAAACTTCATACCAGAAGACAAGGAGATAGCACCAGAAGTCATTTCATATGAGAGAGAAAATTTGTAACTGTTCCTGTTCACTCTGATGTTTTATGGAAAGTGTAAATTATTCAGACTTATCTGGCCCACAACATCTTTTTTCCCTGTTCTTCAGAGTGATTGCTAAGACTTGTCATTATTCCCCTGATCTAAAGCTGCCCTCCTCAGGCCTGATGCAGTAATGCAGAAACTAAAGTGCAGATACATGCTTCAATCTGATTTTCTTAGACATCACAGAACCACAGGAATTGGTTAAGTGTTGGCCTTAGAGAAACATTTACCTAATTCTATTCAAATATGTATTTGAAGGCATACAGCTTTAACAGACCAGGTGAAAAAAAAGACAAGTAGACTTCTGACCGTCACTTAGACAAAAAAACTATTATTTCCCATCATTAAAACGTGAAAGGCAACAATGTTTTTGCTAGTGTGTGCATGTGCACACTAGCAAAGAGAAACATTACAACAAAGTGATTATAAATTCTACCTTTGCAATTTACTTTGTAGTTATCCATCCTTTCTATTAGTCTGCTAAAAATAGGATAGCGCAGCTGGTGCTGCTTTCCCCATCTGCACTGTATGACAACTACAGTACGTATGCACACACACATACACACCAACAAACACAGTAAGGGCTATGTTTCAGCCTTGCCAGCTGAACCTCATATTGCTGTGTAGCATGAAAGCATTTGTGTTTCATCATTAATTCTGGATTATTCTCTGTTGATGTTCCAATTCGTACTTGGAGAGAAAGAACCTAAAACCTAAAATAATTCTCCCTCGGATAGAATCAGGGAAAGGATCATTCATATTGTTTTTTAATAATTTCATGTCCGATTTAGTCCTAGCAGAGAGCTTAATCTAATCTGTTCTGATTTTTGTTCCTATTACTCCAAACAAGGGCTTCCATCCATGAGCACTGGATCAAAACTACATACAGTGGCTTCAGAAAGTATTCAGACTCTTTTCACTATTTGCTGCGTTGTTATGTTGTAGAATAAAGCCACAGTTATCTTTTTTCTCAATAATCTGTGCTCAACATCCCATAAAGAATACATGAAAACAGAATTTTGTAAATTTAAAGCTGGTACAATTCTGTAATGTCACTTTTTGATCAATATTCAGACCCTTTTTAGCCTCAAGTAGTTTTGTCTGATGCAACAACTTTTGGACACCTGGATTTAGATTTTCTGTCCTAAGCTCAGTCCAATTGGATGGCTATTTTCAAATCATCCCATGATGTTTGATAGAGTTCAGGTCACTGCATTGGCTAGGCTACTATAGGGCATCAACAGAATTGTCCATAAGTAACTACTGTGTAATCTTCTCTGTGTGCTTTGTGTAATTGTCTAGTCAGAAAGTCAAATTTTGGTTCAGTCTGAGGTCCAGAGCCCTATGGAACAGTTTTGTTTTTGTTTTTTTTTGTGTGTGTGTGGATATATCTGTGCTTTGCTTCGTTCAGCTTTCATTCGACACTAACCAGTCTTCCTGGCCTTGCTGCTGATAACATTTCCATTGCAAGATTGTCATGCTTCTCTGAAGGGATGCTGTTGGGTAAATGTTCCATGGTTTATTTCAGACATGTTATTTTTGATTTCATCAGACCCAATATTCTGAGTATATATATATATATATATATATATATATTCAATCAGGCAGAGTCTTCAGATGCATTCCAACCTAAGAAAAAAATGATAGTGCAGACTAAGTGAGACTGAGATATCTTTAGAAATCAAAGTCAATCTTATACCACATTTTATCCATTTGTCAAACAGTTTTCCATACCCAGTTGACCCTCGCAAGATCACAGGCAGCTTCTCCCTTGCAGTTTGTTATGTTCCTTAAACAACTTGTCTTTGTGTCTTCGATCCCGTACAAGCCCCCAAATTGTTATGTCCCTATGTGCCTGTGACGTGCATATTCTTCAAATACAAAAAGTCATAGAAAACATTTTTATATTTAAAAAAGTTGGAAAAATTCACACAATTTAACCCATTTTGTTCCACAACTGGCATATTTTCTTTTGAACTTGGCTCAGCCAAAGTGAAACAGGAAGTGACATCAAAGGGGAACTCTTTAAGAAAGAAAACTCTCTGGTTTTTGTTTATTGAAACATTACAGGTATTTGAACTCTGAGTCTTCTTCATTTCTCTCTGATAGACACTCAAAATAATTTTAAGAAACATTAGATTCTTCTCTACAGTCTGTGTTGTTGGCTTTTTTAGCAATGCTCTGTTCACATGCAGACATTCCCCTTTGACATCACTTCCTGTTACTTCACAGGCAAACATCTCAACAACTGTTCATGTCAGCAACATGAAATTTCCTTTTCAATATTTTATCAATGTCCTCTTTCTAAAAATGCATTCATGTATATTACAAAAATTTAAAGTCACAGGCACTTTGTTCAAAGTTAAGCAGTCAAGACTAAATATTTTTGCTTCTTAAAATGAGAACTATGAACACAACACCAGCATACTAAAAAGTCTTAATAAAAAACATTAAGTTACTGAGCTTTACAAAACTAAATGTTCAAACCTCTACTTATTTTACTTACCCAACTAACATAAAAGATCACATTCAGTTTTCCAATCCATAAAAAAATTACAGAATTTAGATCTTTCTGTGATGGGTAAAAGTGATTCAATGACAGGGTGCTTTCAATTAATGCACCCTCAAACCATACACATAAATACAAGCAATTGGAGCTTAAACGGAAATTATACTTTTATTCAAAAATTAGATCCAATCTGACATCTTCTGTTTCAAATATCTATCTTCATGCCATTATACTCTCAACCATGTCGTACTGTTTACCTGTTTGGTCTCTTACAACAAATGAAATCTTAGAACCCATAGTTAGGCTCTACAACAGGGCCTACAAAATTCATAAAAAAAACTTCCTGGTTTTCATTGTCTGATGCCTTGACTTTTCATAATTTTGTTTTGTATAGTAGTATTAATTTATATTTTCAGATCTTCCAAGGTGCCA
>NW_013952793.1:200815-203381 GCF_001266775.1 Austrofundulus limnaeus
TTTGTGTTCTGCCCACCAGCCCACAAAACATAAAGTCCATTACAAAATTACAGCCCTTTAAGAAGAATCTTGTCTGCCATCTGCTGGACACTTTTTGTTGTGCTCATATTTAGACATCCTATTTTGCAAATGCTGCCTTCCTGAAATTTGGTATGCTTGTTTGTCTTTGTGTCTATGGTGTAAAATGCTGTGATTGTGATGCTGTATTTCTGAGTGTTTTATGTGCTGCAGAACAGGAACCTGCTGTAAAACAGCAATTATGCTGAGTCAGGCTTGATTTTTAGTATTTTTTCCTGTTAAATCAATAAATCAAATCAAATCAAATCAAACTGCATAAATCAAACACAACTGGTAAAGTAATTTTACTTTGATTGCAGCAGGCTCATCAGCAAGTGTAGATTACCTTATTCTAATTGTAATAATCATATAATAAGTTTAAGTAGTTACAGAACCTGACAATTAATTTTTACCAATTAATCAGCAAAATATTCAATGGAATAATCAATTACTAAAAAAATTGTTGGCTGCAGCCCTTGTTACCACATTGTCTTTAATCATTCATTCAGTAAATCAAAATCATATTTACTGAATTATTAAATGTTGAGCAACAGGAACACTCAAAACAAATGACAATAGCTTCTACGGACTAAATGCTTCAAGAAAAAACAAATACAAAATATTATTTGAAAGTAAAAACAATGCACACATAAATGACTTCAGAAAAACAATCTAATTCTATAATTCATCTAAAATGGCAAAATGCTTTTAAAACCACACAAGCACAGCCTCCTTTGATACTGTTACATAAAATATTGCCCACATGGACAGAGTCCTACCTGTGTCACCTTCTCTGTGACATTGTGTGTCCGGTCAATGAGTTTGCAGGGTGCTATGATATCCATCTCCCCAGAGGGCAGAGCAATGAGGGGGTCTGGTTTGAAATCCACAAAATTGAGAGTGATTTGAGGGATTTTGGAAATAGTGCGATACTGCATGAGGTCAGAGTCTGAAGTAGAGTTCAACATGTTTGACTTGCAGTTTACTGCACCTGTTAACACAAACATATAGAAAATATATTTCTAAACAAAATGAACAGTGCAGAAGTAATTTGTTTTAACGCGTCTTCTTTCTTTCTTTTTTCTTTTTTTTTACCAGTGCTGCTGCTGGCTGGCCGAAGGCTTGGTCTCCGGTTCTTTCGGTCCCATTCTGGCCTCATGGCCTCTATCTCATCCACAGAAGAAGCCCGACGCATGCTGTAGAAGCTTTCCCGTGAGCGGCTGTGTGTCAGAGAACAGTTTGAGCCTGAGCCGTCAGGGTTCAGACTGAGCCGGAGGCTGGGCAATGCACAAGAAGAGGACTGGTTGAAGGGAGCGACCAGGTGGGCTTCGGGGGGAGGTAGTGAAGGAGGTGACACTGGAGGCTCAGCACACAGTAAGGTGCGCCGGTCCTCCTGGCAGTCTTCTGACCATTTCTGATGCATTGACCTAGAAATTTGAAATTGAATTAAACAATATGATGCCATGTAACAAAAATGAAAATAGAACCAAATCTGGATGACAAGAATACCATATATGGAAAATCTGTTTATGGTTCTTTGGTTTTTCAGTTTCAAAACAAAATTGCAAAATGAAAACAACCGTGTTGATCTATTTATTTATTTTGTTTTTAAAACCAAAATGAAAAATGTAAAATCAGTGATTGAAAATCTTCAATGTTTGATTTTTTTCTGTTGTATAAATCCAAAATAAATATGCAGTTGTTCAGTTGTTTTAATATCATACAGATTGCAGAAATGACAGATGTCGCTAAAGAAGAAGAGTTCATAGTGGTTGGAAAACTGCTTAAAGGAGACATATCATGCTAAATGCACTGTTTTTGCATTTAGAAACTATTTTTGTGCAATTATAGTGTCTAGGAGAGTAGAAAACTTAAATTTATTCTGTCCAGTTACTGCAAAGATATTTTTATATTTTTTATGGGTCAAATTTTTCAGTTTGTTCAAAATCTGCTGTTGCTTATTTCATTTCATTGTTTATTTCGTCACACTTTTTTCTTTGGAACGACATTTATGGTAATGTATATCGGCCAATTGGATTTCATAGTCCGCCATTTTTTTCCTCGCTGTGTGATTTTGTGGTTCATAGCGTCATGCCGAATATGCAAGTTCAGAAGTCAAAATGTTCAGTTCTGGGGTGTGTAAACCCACATTATTATCTACATAGACTACCAGCGTCAGAGCTTCTTCAAAGTGCCTGGTTAAGTCTTATTTTTCAAGGAAATGGACCCACAACAGGGCGGAAAGTGCTTGCGGACAACACAGGATGAATGTTACAACAACAGGGTGAGTTATGAACTGTAAATGTTTTTAACTGTCTAATTTAGCTGTTTCTACACTCTGTGTCACAATATGAGGGGAGAAAGAACAGCTGTGTTTAAGTTTGTTTACGGAACGGGTGCGCTGCGACATGTTTTACTTTCACTTTCGCCCCGCACTGTCATCAGCGTGTCCGTGTTGTTTTTCTTTTTAAAAATGCTGGAGCATTTCAAACTGTGATCTAAAGTTAAC
>NW_013952793.1:211396-221396 GCF_001266775.1 Austrofundulus limnaeus
ATATATATATAAATCTGTCTTGTTTTGGTTTGAAACAGAATAACCAAAGAATGAGCCATACATGGACTATACAAGTAATTGTGCTTTTAAATCAAAAACTATGACCTATTAAAAAGCTTCTGATTACTCATAGGTTTATCTCAATCATGCCTGTCAAGAGAAGACCTGGATCATTTACCTGTTTCTACTTTGTTGATCCTGGTGGGCTGCTTGCAAGGGAGGTAAGGGCAAGAACTCCCCCAAGCCTAAAGACTCGTGACTGTTGTCCGGATGGAGAGGCAGGGCTGTAGGTATGGGATTGTGACCTGCCTCTGCGTCATCCAGTGATGCTTTACTGTTGGACAGGGAGCGCAGTGGGGGCAGACGCAACTTAAAGCCACGGGGGCGACCTGAAGAGAAGGAGGTGGACAGACGGAGAGTAACACTGTTGACCTGCAGTGTGACACGCTGGATAACCTACAGCAAGTGGTGCAGGTCATAATCAGAGAGTGGTAGATGTGAAAAGGGTCAAGCTTCCAGTAAAAATGCTTAGCTTTTGGCTACAGCCACAAAGTAACAAACAAAACAAAACAGAGAGAGCTGAAAGTGGCTGGTTATTTCAAGTATGGTAAACGTTAATTTGACAAAAATCAAACTGAATGGCAGATACAAAATTTGGTTTGCAAAAAATGATCTGCAGTTAAATATTACCCAATTGTGTTACTGAAATAACATTTAGCTACCTGTAACAAGCCAGGTGGGGAGGCGATGATTCAGCTGTCGTTTGTGATCTTTCCGTACTTCATCAGTCATGACCTCAAAGTTCAAGATGAACATGATCACCACGCCATCCTCGTTCTTCACTGGCACCACATCCACCATGCACAGGAAACACTGACCTGCAGGGAGAATAATGAAGACCCTCATACTGCTGGTGTCGATTTGTAATCATCAAGAACATAGCAAATGCAAAAAATATCAAATAAAAAAATGCACCTGGACTTTTAGACTTTAGTTCAAGTGGTTTTACTTTCCAGTCAGAGAACTGTCTTTAAGCTATGTGAGATGCTCCATTTGGCAGGCTAGATTTCCATGCAGATTAAACTCACTCCCCTTCAAGTACAGAATTACTGGGTCTTTGTTTGCAAGGCTCACAAGAAAGATGCTTTGGTAACCCTCCAATTCACACCTTCATGCATGTGACCAAAATGAGTCTCTTTTGACACAGGCAAACAAAGACCCTGACAACTCACTGTTGGGAGGTCATCAGTCTGAGAGGGGTTAAAGGTAATTTTCAAACATATTGGGTCTTTTCTATAGAGAAAATGATTATTCACAAGTGTAAATCATTCAAAACATCTGCTTCTGTTCCTAGGAGTAAACATCCCAGCAAATTCCCCCCAAGACTATGTAATTTTCACACAAAAATCTAAACTAAAACCAAAGAACCCCACTTCAGACTCTAAGTGTAAAGCAATTTGGGGTCCGGAGGGACTTGATAAAGCGCTATATAAGTTCAATCCATTTACCAGTGGACAAATGTTCTTCCATAATGCACATTCCCCATGTTTCGTGAAAACCAGTCAAATGATACTAGCACAAATACCTCTGACTGTTCAGTATGGTGGTTAGGAGCTGGCAGTTTGGGCATACTGTATATTGCAACTACGAGACCAAAGTCCTGCATGTCCTAGATCAAACAATTAAATGACCTACTCAGACTGTCATCAGGTTTAGCAGAAGCCTGCTTATCACTCTTTCATTCCAGTCAGGTGTGTTGAAGGGAAACATCTAAAACATGCAGGACAGTGGGTCATGAGGAACAGGTTTGGGGACATCTGTTCTACAGTCAAATGTGATGCCATTTGTCAGTTGAAGCTTGGCCAAAACCAAGCATAAAACAGGACAATGAGCCCAAATACAGCAGCAAATTTACAACAGAACTGAAAATATAAAAAAAATAAACTTTAAGTAAAAGTCCAGCTCTAAATCCAAATGAAAGGCTAAAGAGAGGAATGCAGAAACAAATGTCTGCAAACCTCAACGAAATGAAGCATCCCTGAAAAGAAGAGTGGGTCAAAATTCCTCCACAACTACATGAGAGATGGATAAAGTCATACAGAAATCCACAACTGAGAGTTAAATTCATTCCATCTATCTTCTGCTTATCCAGGGTTGGGTCGCGGGGGCAGCAGCCTAAGCAGAGAGGCCCAGACTTCCCTCTCCCCCAACCACTTTTCCTAGCCCCTCCAGGAGGAATGCCAAGGTGTTCCTAGGCCAGCAGAGAAACATAATCCCTTCAGCCTGTCCTGGGTCTTCCTCTTGGTCTCCTCCCAGTGGGTTGTGCACAGAACCCTACATCAGGGAGGTATCAAGGAAGCATCCTAACCAGATGCCCAAGCTACCTCAACTGGCTCTTCTTGGCGCAAAGGAGCAGCAGCTCTACTCTGAGTCCCTCCTGGATGATCAAGCTTCTCACACCATCTCTCACTTGTTTGGTTTGGTTTGGATTGGTGCTGCGTCTGCAGAAATGGGAATGCTGTACCAATGGGTCATGGTGAAGCGAGATTTACTGGTCAATCTATGTACTTGCCCTCATCTATGGTTACGAGCTTTGGGTAGTGACTGAAAGAACAAGATCGCAGATCCAAGTGGCTGAAATGAGCTTCCTCTGCAGGGTGTCTGGGCTCCTGCTTAGATTTATTGCTGCTAAAGAATGGTCTGCAAGCTGCTCAATCATGGTTTGGTTTTTCACTCATGGTTTTGTAACTTTGTTATTTAGTAAATAATGAGCTGGTGGGATCTGGGTTTTTGTTAACTTCTCAGGCACAATCCTTTTTTTAATATTCTGATTTTCAAAAGCCTAGGAAATAAAAGACAGTGGCCATCTCCCCACATCCACTATCTTCAAATTACTGTACACCTTTTCATTATTGAATACTCATAATGAAAGTGAATCTGTGCTTAATCAGCTCAAACTCTCTAGAGAATGAAAAAAGGCTCACTCAGATCTGCCACACCAGCGCTAAAACATTTCATTTGCACAAAATTACACTAGACAGAACAATGTGTGGCTCAGTTTCAAATATTACAGAGCAGCTTAGGCAGCAATCAGAAAATAGGTTTAGCTAATTTTGATTTCAGAGTCAAACTTTCAAAGCATCAAAATGCACACTGCAATGTAAACAGCATCTTGATTTATAGAGTCAGAGCAAAGACAAACAAAATGATTATTAGAAACAAGACTCCCAGCTGCTACTAAATCCATTCATCTAATATCTGTAAAACCGATTGTTATGTAATTATCTGTACTGCCATCTTGAATTTGGGGTCGTGCAATATTTTGCTAAAAGACTCACAGGGTTGACTCCAACGGTTAATGCATAAGTTTTAAACATGAATGTTGTGCAGTGTAAACTCACCTGGAACACATGTTATCTCACAGCTATAATCACACCAAATTCTCGCACAATAATGAAACTGACTGAATTATAGTTATTTTGTCAATTAGCAGCCATTTTGAATATACTGAATCTATACATTTAATACTTTGTCCTAGAATAATAATGAAAAAAATGTTTTTGTTCATGAGCTATTTTGCTAATGGACGCAATTGACTTCAAATAGTTATTAATTCTTTTAAACAAAGATTATGTGCTATCTGTTCGTGCTCAGAACAAGTGTTGTGGATCAGTCTCATCTACAACACCAAATGTTGGGTAATTTTCTGTTAAATAAACCATTTTAGTATATATGTATTTTTTTCTAGGTTGGCTGTGAAAGGCACCTTGAATCTGTTTGACACCAAAAATGTATTATCTTTTAAATGACATAATTTAAACAATTATTATCTGTGTGTTTTCACCATTCAGTGGTTAATGAAGTACTTTGCTAACTGATAGACAGATTACCACCAATAAATAAATAAATATAACATTTTATCATTTGTTTTGTGGCAGCAGGGCAATGTTAAGAATAAAAAGCAGGATATCAGTTCCTCATGTTCCCCTAAGCAGGATATAAAATCACAAAACAGCCTGCTCTATAGTGTCAAAACAAATGTTCTTGCTGCACATCAAATTTTTTTGATTATTTGCAAAAAACACTCAGGTTCTCATTATCTCTTGCCAGTAATGACTACAGCAAAAAGTCAAGTGATAATAGCTAACATTTGAACCCAAGAGTAAACATTATGCATTTGACTCATATAGTCTCTTACCTGAATAGTGAGGATGTGTTTTCGATCCTATAAACAAAAAAGCATCTGCAGTTTTGGGTAAATAAGGAGCACTTCAAGTCATCACAGTGTGTTGTACAACCCAGTATCTTTTCATTTCTGCCTCAGCCAACTTGCCTGCCATTCATCTCTCATCATTACAGCAGAGTGGGCTGAAATCCGATTGGATGGCAGCATAATCCTGACACAGTTGGGGAAAATATTAAATGCAGAGAAAACTAAAGGATTACACCATCTGGCTGCATCGACCAACTCTTGTGCACGTCTGTCTGCTTGCATGCTTTTTTTTTTTATTTGTTTTTGATTTTCATTCAGGAGTGCCTGCCTGGATTAGGTTCAGTCACATCTGTTTTCCATGCAGCCTCTGACACCTGCATCTGCAGCTTGTTTATTAACTGAAGGTGTTGCTGAATCAGGCTAGAAGATGTTTAGAAAGTTCTGCTGCTGTCACAACATCAAAGGGACATGAATATATGCTGTGTTTATTCAATAATCTTTATTATACACGTATGTAAGTAATGACGTGGAATTTTTAACTTTGAGTGTTAGAAATCACGTTTCATGCTGAGCGCTAAAGACAAATCTTGCAAGAAGTGTTAAAGTGTAGTCTACATGTTAAGCATGAACCTCAATTATCGTTACTTAAATTTGACCTGAATATCTGTCATTTTGAGAAATCGACAGCCATTTTTGTGTTGGCAAAGAAGTTAGGTGTGGGTATTCCTTGATCTGCATGATGCTGTTTGATCTTTAAATACTCAGAGAGCTTCACAGAACAGCTGGATTTATATTGAGATTAAATTATGCATTAATTATGACTTATGAATGCAGTTGGTTACTCTGGATTTTAGTTTGGGATCTCAGAGTGAAGGGAGCTAAATACAAACACACACCACACTAAAAAAAATTGGACTACTTTGTGTTGCTCTATCACCCACAGTTTCAGTAAAGTATTTTAAAATTTGTGTTTGTAACATGAAAAAACATGAAAAAACAATAAGATTAAAAAAATGTTAAGGGGTTTGAATTCATTTTCAAAGCACAATATTTTCAATATGACAACAAATTTAGGAATAGGCCTTCTGTAGACGACAGCAAGGGTGTAACCTAAGGTCTACCATTGGGGGATAGAGATTAAATTTCTCAGTTTTCACGGCGCACTACAATTTGGCAAGGAAAAAGTTCAACACAATTCAACAAATACAGCCATAATGTGAAAACAGCAGATAAAAACCCTGCATGTCATTTTCAGCAATTATACTCAAATGTACATATATGACATTGTATTTTTACAAAATCAGGTCAAAGTTACCTAAGGACAACAAGAGAGTTGCAACTGTGAACTTAACCAGTTCATTTCTATTGTGTTAGAGCAAATGATTGGACTGGATCAAATTACTGTAGGGGTAATAACCCTACAAGTAGATTTTTGCCACATGTACAATATAATGTTGTTAAATGCAAAGAATGGACTATTGAGCTTCAACTGAGTATTTACTTCACTTTCATACCTGTCCTGTGTATTTGTGTTTATGCAAAAATGAGTTTACTCCACATAAAGTTGTGATGTACAGCATACGTACACAGACACGAGACATTTATCATGATACAAGTTTGTTAAATGCATGTATATAAATTCTGCCTGTGTGTCTCTGTGTGTGTATGTTGAATCATGCAGATTTGTTAAAATTACAGATTAAGCCTACATACTTTAGAAAGGCAAATGTCTGACCCCTTTTTGTTGGTCATTATGCCAGTACTCTCTAGTGTAAAAGACCAGAACGGACTGGACTGACAACTTTAGCGAGACAAGTAGAGTCTTATTCAAATGTTCTGTTCAAATATTTTCCATTTCTGCAGTTTCTTGTTGATCATCTAATTCAGCATAACCATACAGATTTTTAGGAGATAATTGGAACACAAACACATAAGTAAAGTGTACACCAGAAAAAAAAAGGTAAAAGGTTTGGCTCATTTTTCATCACAGGTTGATCTTAGTCTAAACTCTATATTAACTGCTAGGCCTTTATTATTAAAACAAACTTAGGGAGGAATTTCTTGAATCTATCAGGAAATCTGTGATGCTGAATCTTAACGAGAGTCAAAGCACAAGGGGATTACCAACGGAATTGAACAGACTATGGAAAATAAGAAATTATAATAATGTAGTTAATTTTTATTGGTAACATGTTTGGTTCAGCAGGGTGCAAATGGAAAGTCTCTGAAGAAGCCTTAGAGGGTCAAAAAAAGATTAGTTGTTCAGGATGACCGTTATCCCAACTTCACACGAGATGACTGGGGATTAGTGAGCCATAAATAGAGATTTAGCTGCTCTGAAGCAGTGGCGTGCACTGAGTCAGATCCACACAAACCTGGAAAAAAAAAAACTCATATGCTACCTTTACCTTATATTATTGATGATAGAAGTATCTGTGCATCCTAATTTTAATAGATTATTCTAGGCAGTCAAATGTGGTTTGGTTTTCATTTCAGATTTCAGAGTAGAGCCTTTTCAATTTAAAGAAAGCGAGATGCTGCCTGGAAAGTTAAAAAGGAGAAGGCTGCCTTTTTGTAAGCATGTTGTATTCATTCAAACCTGTTATTTCCAATAACTATACCATTATTATATATAAAAAACACTATTATGTTATTGTTTAGCTACCGTGAATGCATTTAAAATACAACATTACAGCTTGTTCCGATATTGACCAGTGTGTGGTGTCATTTATTGAGTTGGATGATGGAAGTCTGAATAACAACATGTTGGCAATTTAACAACTATTCATTTGGAGCCTCAGTAGCGTGTGGGAGAAAGATTGTACAGAATGTGGCCTTTAATTTAAAGATGGTAGGACTCAATCCAAATAATCTGGTTTTGTGGAACATCAGGTTGACGTCATATTGCTTCTGCTGGGTTCACATGGCAAGATAATTGTGCCAAGTTCTGGCCTAATTTTGTCCTCTGACAATCTGAGGGACGCTCCAATTATCGTAATGGCTCTAAACATAATTGTGTGGTCAAACGCAGCATGCTTGGAGCCGACACCAACTGTAGGAGGGTCCATACACACAGGTGCAGACAATCAGGGCCCGTATTTATCAAACTTCCTAGAATTACTCAAGAATGCTGCTAAGAGTGGACTTAAGTGTAATAAAAATTAGTTAAAAGCTGAGAGTAAAAGTCAGTTATCAAGCATCTCAGTTTTACTTTAAGCAAAGTGTATAGGAGTAATTCTTAAGTGTCAACCTTGGTATGCTTGTTTGTCTTTGTGTCTATGGTGTAATAATAATGATGTGATTGTGATGCTTTATTTCTGAGTGTTTTATGTGCTGCAGAACAGGAACCTGCTGTAAAACAGCAATTATGCTGAGTCAGGCTTGATTTTTCATAATCTTTTCATGTTAAATAAATAAATCAAATCAAAATCAACCTGAAAGGATGCAGAACGTCTCTTCACTCTAACCTCCCTCTCTGCCCCAGTCGGGGTTTATCTAAAGTCATACGTTCACTCCACGTAGTGGTTGGCTTCTAACACTGAAACATAAAAGAGGAGTCACGTTTTTGTTGAATATATCAGTCTTACTGAAAATCAGTAAAAGAAAAAAAAAAGAAAAATTAAAAACACTGAAATAAAACATACACATCTGATAGCAACAATAAAATTGACATGACTATATATTAATGAGAACGTATTAAAATGTATTATATGTGTATCTAAATGGCTGAATGTATGTAAACCATTTTGGAGCCCTGTCTCTAGCCAGCCAACTTAAAGAGCTTTAGGATGCAGATCGTAAAGCCCCAGCATTTGCATTAATCCAAATGAAGAGCACAAAATAAGCCAAGTCATAAGCAATGATAAACTCTTCAAAAAAAAAACATTAATGTTATGCTGTCAAACAACAGATTAAATTTTGGATTCAGTCTTGATAAAGATGGCTGCCAGAGCCAACTGAGCATAAAAAACACAAAGAAAACTGCAACTCTATCTGTAGTTGGCCTGTTTAATCCCACCGGCAACAATTGTTGCCAGACATTTTGTTTTACTTGTAGAAGTTCTAAAAGTATTGTTTTGGCTTTGGGCAGCTAATTTAAGTTTTACAACAAAATAATAAGCTGTCTTAGTGTGAATGGTCTGACCGCACCCCTTGACTTGCCTGCCCTGCTGGAGGGAAATGTCTACCTCAAACTGGTACAAAAGGGAGTGAGTAAAATATCTTAATAAACACATACAATTGAAATATTTTGTACATATATTCTTTAAAGAGTCTTCTGCTGAGATATATTGAGAAATTTATGCTTGCATGCATCTTTTGACCATAAGAAGAGTGAATGTAAGCACGGCAACAACTGTTGCTGCTAGCATAACACATAGACAGAGACAGACCACATATGCTAGCTGTCAAAGGTTTGACTGTTTATTTTATTAATCTTATAGTTTTTTTTCCCCATTCAGCTTAAAACCATCATATGTTTTAGATCTTTTAGATCTGAAAGAACCCCAAAATGATGTGTGCTATGTCAGGGGGTCCCAAACTTTTCCATGCAATTGGGGGTCCCTTTTCCATGCAACTTGGCTGGGGACCCCCTTTGCAAACCTACAAACAATGCTACAAAATAAGTAAAATGTTAAAGTGTTTTTTTAAATCACTTATTATAAGTATTATATTTGTTTTGCATTAAAAATTTATTAACTAAAATGTGTTGAACACTATTATAATCCCACTGAAAAGGAATCAAACTGCTCTCCTAAATAACATTTCAATATTTTTTAAAGATTATATTTTCAGATAATTATTGAAAAACAGAATCAATTTTATGATAATGATTTCAAATATGCATTTGATTTAAATTTTAGTTTTTTGCCTTGTTTTCCCCTTATTATCCCCTTCAGCTTTCTGAGGACCCTATAATGCTCCCTGGCGACCCTCCAGGGGGCCGTGGCCCCCACTTTGAAAAACACTGTGCTACATCACAGTCATTCCTACTGTTGACCCATGCTTTGTTATAACATGTTATGCATGCTAATGTTATTTATATTTTTCATTAATCAGTCAGAATAAATGATTTGTGTCTATTTAGAGTACCGGTATGTTGTTTTCCACCAGCAACAATTGTTCCCAAGTACAAAACCTACATTTTCACTAACACAATCAACATAAAATGAAAAATTTCATAAATATTATTTGTTAGGAAGGTCTAAGGAATGAAATGCATGCAGTTATTTTGCAGGGAAAAATTTGGGATTAAATAGTTTAATTCTACAGTTACTGACCTAAAAAATTGTGATAGAAGCTTAGAAAAATTCCCAACACATATTCAGAGTGTTACAAGACTTTGTTAAAAATTGTGTTGATACTTTTTTGAAACTGCACAAGCCCCAAAACAATGAATGGATTTTAATGAAATACTACCTGGATGTACTTTAAAAACTGATACATTTAGGAGCTAACCAAATTCAAAATGGCCACCGATGACTTTAGGCAACACGACAATTGCTATAACCATTTTCCCCCCCACAAATATTGTGCTAAATTTTACTGTGGTAGTGTCTGAGAGTCATTCACAACACTCAATTTAACTTCTCACTTAAAACCTTGGTATTAAATCTGGGAGGCATCATAATTTGCCTGTTAGCAAAATTTCTCATGAACCATGGATTTTAATAAAACTGTTGGAAAGCAGTCACTGGATATACAGTATTTCATTGACCAACAGAAAAAAATGTTTTTAATTGAATTTTACAAATATTGAGGTAATATTTCATGCAGCTAAGAGTCATC
>NW_013952793.1:222692-229860 GCF_001266775.1 Austrofundulus limnaeus
ACACACACACACACACACACACACACACACACACACACACACACACACACACACACACACACACATTACATACATACACAATTACACAATACACATATTCAGCTACATAACAGTATAAGCTTTTGCAATTTTACATTTTAAGGCTCTTTGAAAGCTCACCAAATAAAGCACACAAACATCATTCAATTCATTCCATAGTTTCACACTGATAACTGAAACACATCTAGATTTTACTTTACTTTTCTCTTTAGCATGTTCAAAGATTAACAAACCTAATAAATTATGTGTACTCTCCCCTAACTTAAATCATTTCTGAATTCCAGAAGGTAGACTTTTGTTCGATGCTTTGCACATTATTTTTAGTATTTTTATATACAAAGTCTTTAAATTTTAAAATATTACTTAAAAAAGTTTATTGGTTGGTTCACAATAGCCCACTTTATTAATAAGCCTAATAATAGCCTTTTTTGTATCTTAACTAATATGTCAAGGAGGCAATAGTTATTTCTGTATAATTCTGTATAATTCTGACTAATTCTATCAAAACTAGAAAACTGAAATATGCATAAGTAAATAAATAAATAAATAAATAAATAAATAAATAAATAAATAAATAAATAAAAAAATAAATAAATAAATAAATAAGAGATAAAGGTTAACATACCAAGAGTTTAAACTGAGATATTGTACAATTGTAAGAGATGAAATTTAAGGATTTTTGAGATGCTTTAGCAAAGTAAACATGGCCATGCTCCAAGTTGTCACCTTGTGAGACGTGTTCCTGTCATAAAATTCAAAAATTCATAGAATTACACACAGAAACGTAGAATAGATTGATGTCCCTCTTCACATTTTATCATAAAATGACACAGAAATATATTAGCTAATAATGTCACATCATGAATCATCTTCTCACACTTTAATGATTGTCCAAAACTCATACATTTTTAAACAGTCACTTTACACTGTCATCTTTATGCTACTCCAGCTTGTTAGTCTGCTGCCTGTAGAGAGCAATTCTGTGTGGGATTCAGCAAACAGTCGAGCCGGTGCTATCTTTAAAAATCACCACATTCTGTCTCAATATTAAACACGAGATACTATGCCTTTTCTATTTATAATAACATACCGTATTCACATAATTTAAGTGTGAAACTAATTTTAAACCACCTCACTTTTGCATAACACAATGCACAAACATAAAATTAGTTTCATGGCAGAGGGAGGACCACAAGAATCTGTCTGAGCTAATTCTGTTACCAAGTAAAAGATCCATAGGCTGAACTGTTTATTTAAACTCACTGATCCATGTATGAAACTTCCCAACTTAAACCACTAGATGGCAGAGAAAACCTACTTCACTACACACAACTACACACAAGCTTGTTGTATCTCATTTACAACTGAGGAGACATGGAATTATTCTGAAGACATAGAAAATGTGTTCTCTCGTGACCAGGTAGATAGCCAAACAAACTGTTGTGTGTTCATGTGACATTCCTGTGTCTGTACAGGTGGGTATTCCCTATTATGTGGATACAGTTTTTGGCATACATCCCCACTTGTAGGGACGAACTGTTACCTATGGATCTAAGCCTAGTCCTTATAGGGGAAAACACTGCTGGGGGGTCAGGGTTTAGGTTTAGGACTAAGGTGTGAATTGAGTTTAGGTTAGATCTAGGGTCAGGTTTGTACCTGTGAGGTTAGGTTTAGGGTAAGGTGTCAGGGTTAGGCTGTCAATGCAAAGTACCCACAAGGATAGAAAAAAAAACAATGTGTGTGTTGGTAAATGTCACTCTGATGCTGCGACACCTCATTTCCCTGAATCTGGTGGCAATGCAGCGGTCCACATAAGTGATATATCACAATGACTTTTTCAACATTGACGAACACTTACACTCACACAGACTCACAAGTGCACGGTTAATCTGCTACACAGCTGCTGTGTGACACATTATTGTCTGTACTGTAATGTGTTGTCTCGGTGCGACATTTAAGAGTTGTACTTATCTACTCAGAGGCCTTTTTAACAGAAAAATAAATGGTGACTTAATTGACAATATTTTCTTTTATTCTTTTAGATTTTATTAGTCTTTATTGTCCTGCAGAGGAGAAATTAATTCTCTGCATTTTACCCATCGCACATGTGAACACACTTGTGGAGCAGTGGGCTGCCACAGCGCCCAGGGAGCAGCTAAACGGTTAAGGGGCTAGTTGATTCAGGGAGTTGAACCGGCAACCTTCCAATCTCAGACTCATCTTCTCTGACCTCTGCACCACTGATTTTATAATATTGAAAGTCTAGTTAAAATGGGTAAATTTGAAATATTAACGTGACCGTCACAACTAACTTTTTTTTTACATCAGCACCTGCTAGAATTACGCCAACTGTCTTTTCACTCTTTGTGCTTTCTTTTATGTCAAAATACCTGCTGTTCATTTCCTTTGAAAAACAGGAAACAAGAAAAAACTCCTTGTAGTTTCCCAGCTAGCTCATCATCGTAGTTTGTTTTGAAAAGAGCAGTTAGGGTCCTTTCATGGTGCCATGATCTCCGGCTGTCATTGAAGCAATGTGCAGCTGAAAGTAAAGCAGCTGAGATTAGGATCACCACAGCTAAGTCTGAGGCCACGGTCTTCAGTTGGAAGAAAGTAAACTTTTCCAAGTTAGGAATGAGGGGTGAGTTTTAGCTTCTTGTGGTTTTGAGGTCTTGACTTATAGACCCGGCTGAACTTGAAATTTGTTACATTGTAAACATAATAAACACCACAGAACTCCATGGTCTTGTTTCAAATTTTCAAATTCACAAGATTTCTAGGTAACTTTATGATGCCAAGGAATAATTAGTTTTACAGCTTGCGATAAAACACCAATGAGCAACACATACACAATACACACTGATGGTTAACATTAAAAAAGCTGAGAGCAAATGGATTAAGATAATTATTGAACTGGTTTGTTCTGCACTGTGGTACAGTGAGTATTTATCCTGATGAAATCAGCACAGAAAGACAGCAAACAGGAGGGTTTATGTCATTGCACACAGTATGAATTGTTCAACTAAGTCCATTCATGGGTCAGAAATAAAAAAAAATAAACTGTTTAAAAAAGTAATAAATAAGGCCAAACAACAGCATATGTGTGTTCATACAAGAAAGTGTGTGTAGAGACAGAACACCAGCAGTGCACAGGTTATGGAAACTGCATTTGGAGGTCAAAATGAAGCATTTGCATAGGTGATAAAAGTACATTTGAATTGGAAATCTAGTGGTTCTTAACAAAAGCTGAATTTTAAAATGAATGGCTGGAAAACATGACCATATTTTTGCATAGAATCATTTGGCCTCATGCATGAACATGTTCGTATTCTTATCCTAAATTTCTCTTACTTTTGTTCGTACAAAGGGTTCGTACGAACATGTCACGTCAGATTCAACAAACTCTTCTATCTTCAGGAAAAGTGTGTAAATGAGCTGCGTAAATTCCACCTGTTCTATCCAGCTGCTCGTGCACGCGAGAGGAGATTAGCATAATTACCACCCCAAAAACACCATATGAGGCTCTGTTTCCTGCCTCAGATATCAGGAAGTGTCCATTCATGAAAAATGACAGCAAAAATTAAAAAGAAGAACTTTACGAGTTCAGAGATTGAAGTCCGTCTGTCAGAGATCCAGAAAAGAAAATCTGTCATTTTTAGCAGGTCAGCTGTGGAATAAAAAGAGCTGCTAAAAGTATAAACAACTGTGTTAAATCATTTTCATTTATTCAGAAGACACACCGTTGCGCACCGTTACCCCCCCACCCCCCACCCCCCGCGGTCTCAAGTGGTCTCAGTTGTGGTTCTGAAATAAGCATTTTAAAATGTTTTCAAAATATGTCTGGCTCTTTGGAGAAAATCCCGACTTGCTAGAGGGATTATGTGTCCCCTCTGGCCTGGGAATGTCTCAGAGTCCCCCAGGACATGGAGGGTGTCACTGGGTAAAGGGAAGTCTGGGTTTCTCTGCTGCTGCCCCCCGACCTGATCCTGGATAAGCCGGCCGGACGGACAATTTATATTGTTAGTCTAAATTTTTACATTTAAAATTATAACTCTAATTCAARCAGAATAGCCTATTGTCAACATAATTATGGAGTGTAATTTGTTTTCAACCCAAAATATCTTCAAACTAACGAAATATAAAGTTATTAGGGAGGAAAACCCGTCTGGATAACAGCAGACTGACTGTTCGTAAAATATACGACAGGTCTGGACCACTCGTGAATTTTGTTCGTATCTGAAAAAATCTTAGAACACGAAAACATTGGTGAATGCCACAAATTCTCCTAAATCACTCGTACGCACAACTTAAGAACAAATCTGTGCGTACGAACAGTTCTTGCATGAGGCCCTTTGTACCACACAGACAGTGTGGTCCGTCTGTAGACTCAAATAAACTTAAGTGACTCGTATCTGTGGAAAGATTATTTTGACCAAACATGCACTCTTTCTTTGGCACTCTCTTTTCATTGCTATTGTGCTTTTCTCTATCTTTCCATCACTATCTATCTTTGAATGTGTTCATGTAAGAGTCAGTGCCTCTCTGAAACTCTGTTCATAGTAAGCTGCTGGAAAGAAATAAGGGCAGGGGGAGTTGCAAACCTTCTTGCTTGAAGTGTGTTTCTTCTTAGAAGAACAGTCGATAGCATACTAGATGTCCTAATTCAGAAAAGACTGTTAAAACTGAACACATCTACTGCTATTTGCTGGCATTTAGTTACCTCCCTCTTCATAATAATTCCCTGCATAAAGGTGAAACACAGTGAGTAATCAGGTTCTATGATCAGGTTGAGCAGTAAAAGACACTGGTAGACTAATGAGCCAAATACTTGTTTTAAAGGTAGAGGAAGTCCCTCAAAGGAGCTTTAAAAATATTTAAATATGAGCTTTGAAAAAGCTGGTGTCAATAGAACAGACAGCTGAAGATGGTATCTCTTTACCTAATTAAGGATGAAGTGTGTTTAAAAAACAGCTCACAGAACTGGCTCCCAGATTTAACTCATTCAGTGCTGAGCTGTAAAAGCACTCTACAGTAGAAGGTTTTCAGAGAAGCTTTCACATGTTCCAAACTGGGCTGTGATTGCATGTTCAGTGGTAGAGGCTAACCAAGACAAGCTGAAGTCACTTCCTATTGCAGTGACTGACCAGTGGATATGTAGGTATGTTTATCATCTCTTTTGGGGAAGTGGATGAAACTGGCAGTGGTCCACCACAGACCATATGGCAGATATTTTATTTCGTTCCTGCAGGGAGTCCCGTCTAAATCTCAACTAGGCTGTAGAACCTCACTCAACAGGGCTGTCAGTTTACTTGTCAACAGTCTGACTCAGTGGAACAGTTGTTACAGGTAGCAGGTGGACCAGTAAGCCAGTGCCCGACTCTAACTTTATCTTTATGTTAGCCAGAAATACCTGCTCTGCTCAGGTTAGGATGTCATCATCCTGAGCAAAAAGCAACAGCCATCTGAGCTGCACGTCAAACTGTCGGACTACAGATTGCATCCATATTTTTTTTAATGAACACATTTTGAATTTAGATTTTAAATACCATCTTTAGTAGTGTTAGAAGCATTAGCAGCGGTTAGCGCTAGCTAACCAGGAAGACTCTCATGGAATGAGCATGAGACACATGCAACTGACTATATCCACACTCTCCATACGGCACATGTCTGATTTCACTTTCTGAAAAAAAGAATTAAAAAAAACTGTCTATCCATGGAGGTTTGTGAGGATTCTTGTACAGGCGGACAGTTCCTGGTGAAAACCGCTGGTGCATTTTATTTTATATTTTTTACCCATTAAAGCGCTGCTTCGTACCAGCACAACCACCTTTGCATCCAAGCCACAGCCAGTGACTCAGTCAAATGTCTGCTAGGAGTGGCCCCTCGCAATTTAAAAAATAAATAAATAAATAAATAAAGAGTTAGAAAAATGAGTGGGAAGCATTAGCCGAAATGGTAAAAAGAAAAGAGAAAGAGATGGATAGAGTAGAGAAAATTAGGGTGAAAAAACAAAATGTTTGTGCAAGATGCAGCCAAATGTGCTAAATGAAAATATGTTTTCTGCGATGGAGAGGCTGAGTTCAGTGTGACTAGCCAGGCACAGACTGGGACACAGATCAAGGAACACGGATGTATTCCGTCTATAAGGCGATGACACTCCTCAGCTTTCTTTGAAGGTGATAGAGAAAATCCAAGTCCAACTCAAAGTCAGTCATGCCTTGGGATGAGGCATTCAGTCATAGTATGACTGAATTATACATGAATTATCTATTGGGGACATACAGTTTGTCCCTATAGTGTCCTTCAGGAGTGTGGTGTTTTATATGCATTGCTAAGAGCAATTTGATCCCTACAACTGGACTGAGTGTTAAGTTTTAATCAATGATAATAGGTCCGACATATACTAGGTAAATGCTGAATTCAGTTAGGATTGTTCACTGTGTTTATATCAGACAGACGTTTATACAGAGCCAAGTTATGGAGTGTCTGCTTCAAGGGGCTTCAGTGTCCAGCCAACTGGTCCAGTTATTCTCATCAAGCCAGGACCACATCATCCCTAAAAGGTACCAAAGTGGTTTGTAACCAAGTAGGAGGCTTTACCTACTCTTGCTTATCAAACCTTGTAAAAAAAAAAAAAAAGCTCTACTTTATAGACAGATGTTAGCATTAAATGTCTAGTTCTGGCGCTCTAAAAAAATCAAGCTCAAACTTATAGTGAAACTATAAAAAGATCCTAAATCATTTCACCTTCAAACATTTTGCTGCTACATTCTATGACACATCTGTGTGTGTGTTTAATTAGCCATATTCACTTCATCTCATGGCTCCTCATGAGCGTGCACATATAACACACCGTGACAGTGACTGTCACGCACTGACTGACACACCGTGACTTTAGCCATGTGAGCCACTTCTATGTCATCATCTCTCATAGCAGTAAGCAAGCTGCCAACTCCAGCTCATTGTCTGTTTGACAAAAGGCTCAGATGGCACATGTCAATCAGTGGGCGACCAAGTGGTACACTCTCCATTACACTACTGACAGCTGTGGACCTGGGTCATCACTCACTGCCCTGCAAGCACTTAGCGGAAACCTTTCAGCTGCATCTTCCTGAGTGCATGTGTGTATATA
>NW_013952793.1:229910-231474 GCF_001266775.1 Austrofundulus limnaeus
TATATATATACTGTACATAAAGTCGTGTAAGAATTTGTGATCAAAAATTGGAAGCCAGAATAAGCAGAAAGTGAATTCTCAGTTGAAAATATTTATTCTTCAGCTTAAAAAAAAACCTTCATCTTATTGCTCAGAGCCTCCATCTGTGTGTATATGGCCTTAAGTCTGATCAGTACCAAACCAAACAAACAATTTCTTATGTTTCTGCTGCTCGCTATGTCAAAGACTCCCTCTCATCTAAAACCTTACCTGTACTTAACAAAAACCCAAACACCCTGGTGACACCCCTGGGTGCGGTATTTTTTTATGTCAGACATTGAAACAATTCTTTGTTTATACTGAAGAGGGACGCATTGCTGATTCTCTTCCTGGTTAAATTAAATGACTATAAAAGATCACAAAGTGTAAAAGATAAAACTATCTAAATATTTTCCACCCTCTCAGTCAATTGTTCATTTATTTCAATTCAATGAAAGAAAAGTCAAAAAGCCTTACATTCTGTGACCTACTCTCTCCATCCTCTCGGTAAATGAGAGGACTGACTGTGAATGGGGTGTGTGCAGAGCCTGGTGGAAGGTGAAACCCAGTCATCCTGAACTGTACAATTAAATCAGAGGGCGGCAGCAAGAATGGGCTGCTCCCTGAAGGATAGGAGATAAAGGCTGGAGGCTGCTTTGCTTGGAAAAAGCCTGGGGTTTATGAAGGTTTTTAATAAGCATTGAGGCAAAAAACAGGCAGAAAGAATCATGCTGTCCTTCCAACACTTTTAACAGCCTCAGTATTCCTTTGTGTATAACAAATGTCCTTGTTGATAATATAGTATAAGTCACTTCTAAAGCACTTAGATTCTGTTTTAGAAAGCTACAAGACAAATTTCAAAAAAGTTTCAAGGTTTGGTGAGACGAAAAAAAAAGCAATTTGTTAAATATATAATCATTATAATATATATAATCAATGTATTATAATATTATATATAATCAACGTATTTTAAATTTGACTTTTTGTACATTTCTGTGTTTATTTGTCATTGTTTTATCTATTCATTGGACTGAACTGTGAAGCTCTTTGGTCAACTTCTGTTATTTTATGTGCTCTATAAATAAATTGGCACTGACTTTCACGCTCAGACTGCTGATTAACTTTTGGTTCTTAGAGTTACTAAAAGTGAAAGGTCATTTTACAGCTACCAGGCTTCTCTTTGGTGCCTTCATTTTGGATAAAACCTGTAGCTAGGATCAGCTTAGGGTTCATTCAGAGATTTTGGCATGATAAACAGTGATTTGCTCTATATTAACACAGTGTTAGTACTCATTTGATTGTGTGGTTATTATTCTTCAGCAAATGCTAGAGCAAGACCCTTGCACCACACTAAATGATTGCCTCTTTTTTGCATTTTGGCAGTAGGTGAATAAAACTACAAAATGTCAGAATAAATCAGTTTTATGGTGTACATTTAGGATATACCCAGGTCTCAAGAAAAACACGGTCAGACTGACTTAATGGTATATCCAATCACACCTTAAAAACACAATTATCAACACTGAAATGTTGCATAATGATATAT
>NW_013952793.1:232662-240740 GCF_001266775.1 Austrofundulus limnaeus
GCACGAGTCAAGGTATTGACGCTTGGCCAAGCATTATTATGTTGATGCCGGGGGTACACCCCCGCGCGTCCGTTCTGTACGAGATGGGGCGGAGGAGGACTATGTGTTTTGACAAGACTCGAATTGTGTGAAACTAACCATCCTAGACTCGAAATTTAACTTCTACTAGCCTTATAGAGCCTAACCCTGACCACAGACTCTAAAGTTAACCATTAACCCTGATCGCTTATGTTAACCACATCTCTCATGTTAACCATAGACCCTAAAGTTAATTGTGATCCCTCATGTTAACTAACCACAGACCCTAAAGTTAACCACTAACCCCTAACCTCATGTTAACCACAGACCCTAAAGTTAACCACTAACCCCTAACATGTTAACCACAGACCCTAAAGTTAACCATTAATCCTGATTCCTCATGTTAACCTCAGACCAGCACATTATCTGATGGTGGAGATGTGACATAACGTCACATTTTTAGGTGTGTCACCTTAAAAAAACTCTTATGTAGAAAAATAGGACAAGTTGGGGCTTTGTTTTAGCTATTACACAAGCAAGTCCAATGAAAGAAAGACTATGTGGGTGAACAATGGAAACTTCAAAATGCAACATCCATTCTGACAGAAACAAGTTGGAGTTTAAAAACTAATAAGAAGGTATCAGAGAAACATCAGCCAGCTGTCAAAACAACAGAAATGTGCAATGAAGAATGAAAAGAACATGGGAAAAGTTGGAAACACACAAAACTAATGCCCCATGGCTACAGGATCTGAAAAACAACCACAACAACCTCCCTGAACAAGAACCAGTGTACATCTCAGTGGCACACATCTAGCACAAAGTCTCAAGTATTAAGATTTGGACTGCATCAGGCCCTGACATGATCTACACCTACTAATTAAAGAAACCAAGGAGCACAAATGAACCAGGTGCTGATGCATGAAACCCACTCTGAGTTGTTGACCCAAGACCGGAAAGCCTTGATCATTAAATAACCCCAGCAAGAGGCCCTCTATCCAATTACCTGCTTTTCCACAATATGTAAGTTCAGTTAGGCATCATAACACCTATTATAAACACAATTTATTACTTTCGCAGAGCAAAGAAGAGAAGTGGCATGGACACCAAAGGAGCAAATCATCAGATACTTGTTGATGAAACAAACACTTGAGACAGTAAGTCCGGACACACACAAAAGGCCTGAACCATGTTAATTCTTGTAGAAAGCCACATCTATTACCAAAGCAACACCTGTTTGTTTCCTTACCATCTGGCAAATGTTACAAAGTCATCCAAGCTAGGACCAAAAGACTGAGAAACTCTTTCTACTCTAGAAGGGTATTTGTTATTGTAAAATTAGACAATAAAACAATATTGATACATATTGCAATGGATACACCCGATAAATTGATAATTTCACTAAACCCCAATCCAGAACCACACGGCATTCTGGGGGATGTAGGCAGATGAAAGACTTTAGCCTCTCAACCTCTCAAGGCCTGTCTAGGTTGGTGGCATCAACTAGCTAAATCACTTTTTGGTAAATTAACAACAGTCTGTTGAGTAACGTGCAGTATCAGTTTCATGTTTCACCATCTTGCTTCAAAACTGCTTAATAATAAAGAACGATGTGGAGTTAAAAGGAGAAAATTAGTGCAACAGCTTGAGAGGAAGTTGTGGATAAAAGAGGAAAAGTCACATAATGAATTTTGCAGTCTTAATCACCTTTTTTTTCTCCTGTTCCTTATTATGACCACCGCATGTGAAGCATAAGTGGGAGTCATTTTGTTTTCGTACTGTTTATTTATTTATTTTTTTCAGTGATTTTTGTTCAATCGTAGCACAGAAACGGCTGCACCGATCAACATGAAATTTGGCAGGACTGTAGAGAGTCTGACCTACACTGCACCAGCCAACGGTTTTACGATAGACCCCATTTTTGAGGAGGGGGCTCCTTTCAAAGTGGGGGTGTCTGGACATGCAAAAATGCTTATAACTCAGAAACTGTTCAACATAGAAGCTTCAGATTTATTTTGTTGTTTAGCTCTGATGAAGCTCTATCCATGAGGCTCACCAATCAGTGCCCCCCCCCCGACCCCAATTTATCGGAAAAAGTGGTGTCTGGACATACAAAAATGCTCATAACTCAGAAACTGTTCAACATAGGAGCTTCAGATTTTTTTTGATTGTTTAGCTCTGATGAAGCTCTACCCATCAGGCCCACCAATCAATAAATGTATAGGTGATTCACTTCAAGAGCTTCTCCACTTTGTTCAATAAACTATGTAAGACACGTTACAAAAAAACTAAAAAGGTTCTTCAGATCTGAAAGCATGTTGTTTGTGTACAAATTTGGTGAAATACTATAAAATATGGAAATCTAACTGCTTCTTTTAAAAGGTATCATCAGGCAAATAAGATTTGGAGGCTCAAAAAGAACCTCCGTTAAATATGTTTCACATTAAATTAGTGAAGCTGCATTCACTCATTCTGTCAAATGTGCTGCCAGAGGCCCACCATCACTGTTTGCCCCTGGGTCAAGGAATGATGGACAATCCTTTAATTGGTTTTCTGTTACTTTAGCAAATTTAAGAGGACAGCTATGAGGTACAGAGGAACTGTGGTTCATTACTGAAGTTCAGAGTGAGGACATAAAACAGGCTCTTAAATTCCCGTTATCCGTACCTTTACAGATTCTTTTGTTTCTTCTGTTCTCTGTTCTTTATGCATTTTTTCTACGTTATTCAAATTGTCTCTGCTCTCTTTTCCTCAGCATTGGCCTTTAAATGAAAAGAAAAACTCTGCATGTTGTCATGCTTTATGAATGATAGGTCTTTCATAACTCTTTAAGGACACAACTTGAGGACAAGAAAAAATACCTGTTTGCCCTTCAGTTAGTTTCCTGTCACATCAGTGAATAAATAAAAGCGACTGGTGCTGCCTCACTCTACAGAAGGCACAAAATAATGAGGAGAATGTGAGTGTAAGTAGCATTCACTGTCTTCTGAAGTCTGAATGCAATGATTTGTTGACTTGTTGCTTAACATGCTTTATGACTATGCAATTATGAAAAACAGAAACTCACTATATTTGGAGAAAAAAAGGCAAATTACTTTAGCCATAATCTTGTGACTGAAGTGAAAGAGAAGAGTATTGATCTGGGTTGTTTCATAACAAACCTTCCTGGACCTTTAAAAGAGAAGAGAAGTCCCTTGTGTGTAAATTAAGCATCAAGAACAGTCAGAGTCAGAAAGGAGAAAATAATAAACCGGGAAAAGTCTTCAGCTGAAGCTGACAGGAAAAGGTTTACAGTACGTCAACATACAGCCAATTACAGTTGCTGCAAGAACTCGTACTCAGTACTTCCAACACAGTCCAGAAAAAAATGTTAGATTAATTTTTGTAGTTGTCTTCAAAAGTGAGGTCTGCAGTGTGTTAGATCTCTGAGATTTCAGAGTGGTAACTGTAGGGGTGTGCATATTGATCTAAGTATCAATGTTATTGATGCCTCAATGAGTATTGGATCGGATCACCACTGGTGTGATAAGATCAATTCCTTTGTTTACACTTTATTTGCAATACAGACTTTATTTTTCACAAATAAAGTGAAAATCAAAGTCAGTAGTGCAGGTCGTTTGGAGTTAATTATTAGTTTTCTGCATCATGCTCACTGTAAGGTATTTTTGTTGTTATTGACATTATGTTTATATTGTTGCTATTTTGAATTAGTGACTTTTTCCTTAAACAATAGTGTGTAGTTAGCCTGGCCCTTGCCTTCCTAAGCAGTTCCGCTCAGTTCTAGTTTCCCTTCAATGCTCCATCTGGGATTTCTCCCATAGGCAAGGATTTCTTCAGGAGAATTTTGTTCGGACCAATCAGAGAACAGAAGGCGGAGTTTTGAACGACGTCAATTTTCTGCACAGTGTCTGCTTGTAGTTTAGCAATGGCAGTGGAGGAAGTGAATGAAGCCAGTCCGAGTTGACGAGGCTTCCAAAGTAAATTAAATTTGTCTGACAAAGCAGCAGCTCTCATTTACAGTCGTCTCGTTTGGCTCGGTACCTCTCTCCTCTCAGTAGGGTTGTTTACAGCACACATGATTTCCAGTTAGCTTCTTAGCTTAGTCCCCTTCACAGTGAAGATGGCGTACACATACAGTGGTTTGCAAAAGTATTCATACCCCTTGAACTTTTCCATATTTTGTCACATTACAACCACAAACATAAATATATTTCACTGGAATTTAATGTGAAAGACCAACACAAAGTGGTATACAATTGTGAAGTGGAAGCAAAATTTTACATGAATCAAAACATTTTTTACAAATAAAAAACTGAAAAGTGCGATGTGCAAAATTATTCAGCCCCCCTGAGTCAATACTTTGTGGAGCCACCTTTTGCTGCAATTACAGCTGCAAGTCTTTTAGGGTATGTCTCCACCAGCTTTGCACATCTAGTGACTGCAATTCTTGCCCATTCCTCCTTGCAAAACAGCTCAAGCTCAGTCAGATTGGATGGAGAGCATTTGTGAACAGCAGTTTTGAGATCTTGCCACAAATTCTCAATTGGGTTTAGGTCTGGACTTTGACTGGGCCATTCTAACACATGAATATTCTTTTTTTTAAACCACTCCATTGTAGCTTTGGCTTTATGTTTAGGGTCGTTGTCCTGCTGGAAGGTGAACCTCCGCCCCAGTCTCAAATCTTTTGCTGACTCCAACAGGTTTTCTTCCAAGATTGCCCTGTATTTGGCTCCATCCATCTTCCCATCAACTTTGACCAACTTCCCGGTCCCTGCTGAAGAGAAGCACCCCCAGAGCATGATGCTGCCACCACCATATTTGACAGTGGGGATGGTGTTTTCAGAGTGATGTGCAGTGTTCTTTCTCCGCCACACATAGCGTTTTGCATTGTGGCCAAAAAGTTCAATTTTGGTCTCGTCTGACCAAAGCACCTTCTTCCACATGTTTGCTGTGTCCTCAACATGGCTTCTGGCAAACTGCAAACGGGACTTCTTATGGTTTTCTTTTAACAATGGCTTTCTCCTTGCCACTCTTCCATAAAGACCACATTTGTGTAGTGCACGACTAATTGCTGTCCTGTGGACAGTTTCCCCCACCTGAGCTGTGGCTCTCTGCATTTCATCCAGAGTCACCATGGGCCTCTTGGCTGCCTCTCTGATCAGTGATCTCCTTGTTCGGCCTGTAAGTTTAGGTGGACGGCCTTGTCTTGGCAGGTTTACTGTGGTGCCATACTCTTTCCATTTCCGGATGATGGATTGAACAGTGCTCCGTGAGATGTTCAAAGCTTGGGAAATCTTTTTATAACCTAAGCCTGCTTTAAACTTCTCCAAAACCATATTCCTAACCTGTCTGGTGTGTTCTTTGGACTTCATGATGCTGTTTGCTCCCCAATATTCTCTTAACCAACATCTGAGGCCGTCACGGAGCGGATGTATTTGTACTGAGATTAGATTACACACAGGTGGACCCTTTTGAGTCATTAGCAGTCATCAGGCAACTTCTGAATGCAATTGGTTGCACTCAGGGAAAAGGGGGCTGAATACTTTTGCACGTCGCACTTTTCAGCTTTTTATTTGTAAAAAATGTTTTGATTCATGTAAAATTTTGCTTCCACTTCACAATTGTATACCACTTTGTGTTGGTCTTTCACATTAAATTCCAGTGAAATATATTTATGTTTGTGGTTGTAATGTGACAAAATATGGAAAAGTTCAAGGGGTATGAATACTTTTGCAAACCACTGTACGTTGTGGCCAACCAATCCAATTATTTTAAACTTAAACAGAGGCCACGCCTCCAGCAAGAATCACTTCTCTGTAGCCAAGAGTCCAGACCCTCGTATGAAGCAAAGTGAAGGACAAGGGTCTGGTTTTAACCAGGCTAGAGTGTAGTAGAAGGTAATAGGGGAATTGTTTTATTATTTTTATGATATTACATTGTTGTATTTTGTAGTAGTTATGCAAAGCATTTTATTTGTCTAAAATATCTGCCTTGTTTTATCATATTTGACTAAGCAAAGGCAAAATCAGAGAATTATTCAATGAACAGGACAAGTATCGGTATCAGAATCAGAAATACTAGCCCTGCATTTACTTGGTATCGGATCAATACCAATATCGCTAGTAATGCCTACCCATAGGTACTGTTGTTAGAGCTGTCATCTTACAAGAAGAAGGTTGTAGGATTACCTCCTGCTTTTCTGTGTGGAGTTTGCAAGTTCTCCTCATGCGCTTGTACTTTATTTTCTTCCCACAAACCAAAAACCTATAAAAATCTATAACTCTAAATTGTCCCTAATGGTTCTCTGTCTCATTTGTCTCTGTGTGGTCATGTGATAGACTTGCAACCTGTCCAGGGTGTCTCCTGCCTCTCAAGGACTGCTGGAAATAAGCACCAGCTCCTCGTGACCCCGAAGGGAAAAGTGTATAAAGAAAAACTGATGAATCTATTTTAGTGGAAAAACATCCAGTCAGACTTCTGTTAAAGCCGCTTTGAAAATGACTTACAGGTTGTTACAATTTTTGTGTGTTTTTAAGGTCAGGCTGTAGCAGCCATCTTGAGTTAACTTTGAAAGTTAATCAGGTGTAATTGTACCTTCAATGTTTGCCACAATGAGCAACAGTGGAGACAGAAAGTAGAGGTTTACCCTGTAACTGGTGACTTGCTGGTTCACCTTGTTGCCTGCTGGTCGGGGGTCAGAGGGCCCAATGTTGCCGGTGCATGGCAACCTCACCTCTGTCGATCTGCCCTAGGGCAGCAGTTGCTACAATGTAGCTTACCACCATCAATGTGTATAAATGAGTGAATGACTGTAGTGTGAAGCTCTTTCGACTCCTTGGACTTGATAAAGCACTAAATAAGACCATGTACCATTTATTTCAAGAAAATGTAAATAAAACTCAAGAGATATTTTACAAAAACACAGAATTAACTCTGACAGAGTTATTGACAAAATTTTAAACAAAGATCTAAGTTCAGGATACGTTCAGGCAATCAGGCTCATAACGTACTACACCGAATTCTGGGACAATATTTGTAATAATGGTTGAATTTTTATAGTTTTGATGTTTTTTTTTAGGTCCCTTGGCTGTGGTAGCCATCTCAAATCTGGATGACTCAAAGTTTTTCAGTTGTAAATGTGCATTCATTGATTATTTTCTTAGAGTTTAATTACATGGCTTTGGTTCATTGGATATTTTGGTGACATACAGACAAAATAAACAGATATAATATCTTTGCCTTTTGGAAGCATGCGCTAAAATAAGGTACAAGCACTATGCTGGTACTGATTGATGGAGCTGCTGTGATTTCCACAGATGGTTTGTAATAAACTTAACACACCTGCAATAAATGATGTGTAAATAATGATGTTCTTATAGTCCCTAACAAAAAAATGTAGCTCAGGTTACCAGGGGTGTGAGAGCTAGCATGTTCATATTTACTGTTTACTTTGCAAATCCATCAAATTTTTAAATTAAATTTATTTATTTTACTGTTATTTACCAAATGAAATGTGTTTAGCACTCGCACAATGTTTGACATGGGCACCACTGAACAATATATATAAATATATATAAAAATATGTTGATACCATGATGTGCAATATAGATAGAGTTAAGCAAACAACATAAAGAGTACTTCATTTACTCAACTTTATTTATTTTTTATTAATTTTCCCAATCTCTTAAATTACACTTAGCTCTAAGGTCTTATGTTCTGCTCATGTTCAGAACAAATTAAATGACTGCAAGACATCAGTGACAACTCAGAGATTATAACCCAAGTATAGGGAAATGAATAGCTAGAGCCGCAATTCTGCTTCATATGCTGTGTAAGGTTTTAAAAAGGTGTCTTTAGATACTCGGCCAACACAATATTCCCCCAGCAGAGCAGGCTTTAAATACTGCACAGACTAATGCTGCGTTCACACCAAACGCGTTTTGAGCGGCCAAAAAGCGCAAAACGTCTCTCACTGGACGCTCTATGTTCAGACTGAACGCACTAGTGTTCAGACCAGAACAAGCAGCGGCAGCAGCGACGTGTGGGAGGAGCGTGTCCTC
>NW_013952793.1:242775-247752 GCF_001266775.1 Austrofundulus limnaeus
TATTTATGTTTGTGGTTGTAATGTGACAAAATATGGAAAAGTTCAAGGGGTATGAATACTTTTGCAAACCACTGTATCTCCCACAGTCTGAGCGATGAAAACCCCATGAGAGAGTCACTGCAACCTAAAAAATTCACCAGCCGGGAAAAAAAGTTGACAACCCGGACAAAGAGGAGCAAACTCGAAAACCTAAAATGAGATGACAAGTTTCTGGCTAATTAGGAACAGAAAGAAAAGAAAGAGAGAAAGATGATGCAAATGAGACTCCATATAGGACAACAGAAAGGAGGAAGGAGCTAAGATTTAAGCAAAAGATAATGAGGTGCAACAGGAGAGAAAAGCTAAAGAAGAAAAAAGCTCTGAAAACGTAGGCAGAAATGATGCACTGTAACAAAGAAAATACTCACATGCAACACTGTCCCATCCCATAAACAATACATCTATTTATATAAAAAACAGCTTACAGTCTAAATTTTCCAAATTTGTTTGCAGTACAACATTTTATATGTATATTTTACTTTTTAATGAGCAACCATTGCCCTGTGATGGATTTGCGACCTGTCCAGGATGTACCCCGCCCCTCGCACTGTGACTGCTGGATATGGGCACCAGTGACACACGTGACCCTGAAAAGGAAGAAGCGTGTACAGAAAATGGATGGATGGATGGATAATGAGCAACCATACATACTGTGTATACAACCAGGTACTTATCTTATATGAACATACCACGTACTTCCAAATGGAAAGTGGCAAATTCCCTTTACTACTTTTATAAAGTATGAAGTCTGAAATTTTTTTGAACTTTTGAAATAAACATTTAAATCTATACTTTGTTTCAAGTATGTTTTATTTCAGGTATTGTACTTGGTTACATACGTATGAAGTCCCATTCTTTAGTGAATCCATGTGAACATAAACATGTGACATGTTACACCAATGCCCACCTACTGTGACTGAGTCTGTTCTTTATCAGTCAGCCACACATTGATTCTGCTAGAAGAGACAATGAGTTACAATAAGGAGAGTTTCTCTAGTAAATAAATCTACAGAACTTGTGTGCAAACTCCGCCCACTAGGCGATGTCAATCAGCATAGAGTGAAACAGCACACATGCACTTTGTCACACCCTATCATCCCATATGTATCCCAAAGCATGACTTATCCCATTGTCTTGACTTTATACATTTACAGAATGAACTGACCAATCAATCAAACTTTACAAATTATTACACAATTCACACAAATGCCAGTTAGTCTTCACATAAATGAACACTTTGTTTTGTTGTTTTCTATTTGGTCACTAGATGTCACTGAAACAAAGCTTTGAACGAATGAACCTTTCAATACAATTGATGAAGAGGTTCAAAACTGATGTAATGTTTCATTTACACATCACTACTTTGATTATGTTTTTTCCTTGTTTTACTCTGAAATTTCTACAGGTTTACTGTGAGCTTTATTGATTTCCTCCCCTGCCTAACCCTTTCATGGTTTCCCCTCAATCATTTCTGCTTTCAGCTTCTCATTACTCACCTGTCCCTCGTTTGCTAAACAGCCCAGCTGCATCCACTTAACTCTCACCTATTCCAGTACTTATACCCCCAGTTTATCTTCACTTGCTGTGAGATTCTGCTGTTAGCTCACATAATAGGGAGAGTGCCCTCTGCATCCTCTGTCCTCACTCCAACTACATCTATAACCTCTAACTTCATCCATCTATATCCTCTTTGTCTTTCTCCTGGCAGTTGCATCTCTAACATCCTTCATCCAATGTACCCACTGTCGTCCCTCTACTGGACATGTCCAAACCATCTCTGTCTGATCTCTCTTATTTTAGCTCCCAGTGGTTCAGCATGCGCTGTACCTCTGATGATCTCATTCCTAATCTTATCTTGCTATGCCATCTCCTGTCTTTTTGTCTCCAAACCATACAATATAGCTGGTCTCACTACTTCTTTTAAGTATTTCCTTTAAAATGTACTGCCACTCCTGGACCTTTTCTCCATTCGCACAAATGTACCAGAACTCAGAAGTCTTTATTCTTAACAAATGTCATGCTACTAGGTGCATCCAAAATTTGTAGTGGTCTGGGGTCAGTGTATCTTTTGGTCATTGGTTTTTTTGTTTTAGAAACGGGTATTAAAAAACAAGAATTGAGTGGATATTTGATTTTTGTTTCAAAATACTGAAATTAAAATTCAAACACAAAGTGTTTCTCATTCTTAGTGTCAAAAGGGGATGAGCAAATTTTTTAAAATGATTTGAGTTTCATTTTCTGTTTCAGATAGCATAAAAGAAAATTACTTTAAGACAGAAACGAAAAAAGGCTTGTTTGTTCATGATCCATGACAGGTCATGCCAATATACTGTCTCCCTACAATAATCTGTTTCACCACCAGAAGAGGTGCCTGCAATATCAAAGTTATTCAATGAACATCCCATTACAAGTAAAAAGCATTGATGTTGACATCGGTAGCAAATATATTTGCCAAGTATTTATTTGGTATCAGATCAATATAGAAATCGTAGTACTGCCCACCCCTCGCTGAAAGGAAAACTCCAAAGACGCAAACTGAGAAAAAAGTAGACTACAGATTTTGAATTTCAGGATGGGAAAACTCAGGACAAAAAAAACCTTTCTACTCACAGAACAACAATCGTACAACACACTAATGGAATGAAATTTATCTTATTTAGCTTTTTATTGAGAGAAATGGAAGTAGCCGACATGTATTCAGTAAAAGAGACTTATTTGGCCAAAAGCCACATGAAGTACCTCTGCAAAGCCTTTGGTCACAGAGCGACAGTCATCATACAACTCATTTATGGACATACATGTCTGTGTTTCAGCCTTTAATTTACAAAAATTAATGTTTAATTATGCAGAGCTGCCAGGCAAGCTCCCCTTCTGGTGGGGGAAGAGATAGTTGTAGAATACAAAAAAACAAGCCTTTTTTCCTTTGTCTTAAAGTAATTTTCTTTTTTGCTAAATGAAACAGAAAAGGAAACTCAAATCATTGTTAAAATTTTGTTTGTCCCTTTTTGACACTAAGAATGAGACACGATTTGTATTGTAATTTTAATTTCAGTATTTTAAAACAAAAATCAAATATCCACTCAATTCTTGTTTTTTAATACCCGTTTCTAAAATAAAAATCCAATGACCAAAAGATACACTGACCGTCTGGGTGGGGGTGTTTTTTTTTATTTTATTTTATCTTTTTTCTTTGGGGGGGAGTGTTGGTTGACCTGATGGATAGCCCCTCATCAGAGCTAAACAACAAAAAAAATCTGAAGCTCCTATGTTTAATAGTTTTTGAGCTATAACCCTTTTTGTATGTCCAGATACCCCTTTTACAGATAAAAGGGGGGGGGGGGGCACTGATTGGTGGGCCTGATGGATAGAGCTTCATCAGAGCTACACAACAAAAGAAATCTGAAGCTTCTATGTTGAACAATTTCTGGGTTATAAGCATTTTTGCATGTCCAGACACCCCCCACTTTGAAAGGAGCCCCCTCCTCAAATAGTAAAATCGTTGACTGGCCCAGTGTAGGTCAGACTCATCTACAGTCCTGCCAAATATCATGTTGACCGGTGCAGCCATTTTTTGTGCTATGGTTGACCAAAAATCACTGAAAAAATAAAATAATAAAAAAATTAATAAACCATACGAAAACAATATGTCTCCCGCTTACGCTTCGCGTGCGGGGGTCATAATAAAATAGTTTGTCCTTCACCAGAGCAAACGAGGAGGGGCTCAGAGCTGATCCTTGATGCTGTCTGTTCCCCCAACAGCACATCTCAACACTGTCCTACTGTCCTCATACGTGTCTTTTGACAGTCTAACATACTTCTCTGTCACTCCAGATTTCCTCATATACCACCACAGTGCCTCCCTTGGCACCCTGTCATGTGCTTTTTCTAAATCCACCAAAAAGTTCTGACTCTCACTGTATTTAGCTATCAGCATCCTCAAAATAAAGATGGCATCTGTGGTGTTGGCATGAATACTGCTGCTCACAAAGTGTAACCTCTTATCTAAGCCTAGCTTCCACAGCTCTCTTACTGATTCACAGTCCTTAACATTAAGGAATATTTGCTGCTGTAAAAACAATATTTTTTTCTGTAAAATGAATGTGATGACACACAAAATGTTTTCTCCCTACTTATTTCTGTCTCTGAGTGTGTGCAAGATATAATCATGTCTCAGTTCAGTCCCCAGGGTACAAAAGGCCTCAGGTGACTTACATCATTAGCACGACATGAGTATGGTGTCTTACTACACTGATAAACCAGACAACACAGGCCAAGCCAAGGTCAACAGTAGCAAGCATGGAAAGGCTCTGATCTTCCTGTCCTCTTTCTATACATGTTCACTTTGGTGCTTTTTGTACTGTTTACCTCCTCTGTTTCCTGCTATTAACACTCTCAAACCATGACTGATTAGAAATCACTTTTGGCTGGGACTTTACATGCAGTGCTTAATGGTCAAATTAGCCTCTGTTTCTCACTGAGAGAGTTCAAGATGCCCTACACTTTGGTCTTCACTGCTGTCATACTCAGTCACAGAGAGAGGAGTACAGCTTGGCAGATATCCTGACCTGATTAAACCCTCTTATTGTGTCCTTTCCTTGCTAATTAATTTTGTGGTCCCAGTTAAAAATAAACTCCAGAGTGTCTGATTATACACCTATGTTGTTACATAAATCATCACCTAAAAAAATTTGTTTAAGTATTGTTTGTTTTATTTTCTGCAAAAAATGTATTTATTAAAAAAAAATCAATTGATATTTCAGAACAAAAGCAAGTATGTTTCATTGTTTAAAATGTAAAAAAATGCATTTAGCTGCAAAATATACTGTACCTAAAATAATATTAAACACGTTTATCACTTGCAGGTTTATTCATTTTGTGCAAAGACCATTTTGTGTGTGTGTGTGTGTGTGTGTGTGTGTGTGTGTGTGTGTGTGTGTG
>NW_013952793.1:247762-251107 GCF_001266775.1 Austrofundulus limnaeus
GTGTGTGTGTGTGTGTGTGTGTGTGTGTGTGTGCGCGTGCGTGCGTGTGTGTGTGATTTATTAATTGTCTGCCAGGTTTTAGGAAAGTGTTTTTTTGTTTGTTTGTTTATTTTATAACAAGAACTGTTTGAGTGGCAATTTTCTTTAGTAAATAATCATCCCCAGTAATTCACATAGGACCGTTTGTGGCTGCAGTAGTTTTGTGGTCAGTGCCGCAGTCTTGTAATCCTGAGGCTGCAGGTTTGAGTCCAGGTTGCATCAGAAAGGCTAACTAATGTAAAGCAATCTGCCATTTTTTTGTGCAGGTTTGCTCGTGGTGGTGACCACTGCAGGAGGGAGCAACCGAAAGAAAAACAACTGACATAGGACCATTCCTTTGCTTTGTTGTGTTAAATTACATTGATCTCACTGTGTTGAATCAAAACTCATTGAACTGCACTGCATCATAATTAAGTGCTGAATCATGACACGTTGTATCGACCACAGATCAGAGAAGCTTGTAGGTCTTACTGATCTGAGCTCATACAACTCATTTCCTATCATGTCAGGTTCTTGGCCTTTCTCATCACCAGTGTCACAATTCAAAATATGAGCATAAATAACAGTATATTATTTGGGTATTGTGCTGCCACGGAATGAATTCTGAGCACAGCACAGCCTCAGTTATTATTAATTATTTTATTATTCCAGAGCTGCAAGAGAAGTTTTCACACAAATAATATGTACAAATGTCACAACTGATTGTGAGAAGGCAAACAGGTGTGGCTACCGTTCTGGAAAGATGATGGCAGGGACAGATTGCTGCGGGTGTTGCCTGGGTCTTTGTGTATGTGTGTCCACTTAACACAAATGTGCCTGAGAGTGTGTGTCCAAGTAAGTCGACTTTAAAAACATATTATCTCACAGAGTCAGTTTTCAGGATCTGTCATTTTTGACAGAACACAAAGACGTAGCAAAGTTATAGAATAAAACATCCAACATTCATATGACTTGTGAGAACAAATTCATTAGAATCTCGTGCAGCTACAAGAGTGAAGAAGTCTAAAATAGTCTAAATTGATTGGAACACAATAGAAAAGTTCAGTATGAAATTACTTACTAATTTACTTAAGCTGCTCTTTTCTTCAAGGGTCACCACAGTGAGCGAACTTACATGAAAGATTCAGCAATTGTTTTACACTTCGCCCTTTTTTTGATGTAACTTGGGCTCAAACTTGCCACCTCAGGATTGTAGGATCAAAGCACTGACCACTGAGCTACTGCAGGCCCAGGTATCATAAGACTACAAGTAATAATATGGGGAGTATACAATATCAATGTAGGCAAAAAAAAATCAGAACAAGTAGATCACATAAAAATAGATGCTTGTGAACAAATTAAAAATGAATCATTTACTTGAATTAAAATTCTTACAATTCCCATAACTGAACACAAACTGTAACTGGAGCACAGCATCAACATTTGTGTAACATTTTAACTTAAAGCTTAACTTGTGATTTCACGCACGAGAGAAAATTACAATTTTGGGTTGTAAGGTTTGCAAACAAAAGTGAACTTTTCAAAGTAAAATGAATTGCTTGAGGTCACTGAAGATTTCAGTTTTGGATGAGCAAACAAAAGATTAAAGTTTCGACTCTGTGTATTCATCAGACTGACTCCTATTTTCTCTTCCGTCATGATGCACCTGATATGTTGGCGGCCAGATAATGTGCAGAGTTTACTCTACTTTTAGTAGAAATGCAACCTCAGTTTTGTGTGGACTTACGAGAACGTACTCTATGTGTTTTCATGCACTTTAATGCCTGTATGAAATCAAGGGCACTCCAACAACCTTGAGTAGTCACAGGGCTGATTCCATGTGGTCCAGGAGGCAGGGAAATTAATTAAGTGCTTCTATGTGCTGGCTGAGAAAAAGCAAAAACAGCTGGAAATAGAGGGGAGCAGGAGACTCACAAATAAAAATAAACTACAGTAGAATGAAAAAGTATCTATCCATTCATCCATTCATAATGCTTATATATTGTTGGATTACAACCTGGTTACAAATGGTTTTAGAAATATCAATGTTTTTCAATTGAATTAAAACCAATGCACATAAGTTCAATAAAAAATATTTAAAATTATTTAAAAAAAATTAAAAAACTTAACAGAAATGCATGTCACTGGTCACCTGTAACCTTTTGTGCCAGAGAACTGAACTAAGAGTTTTAGCACTTTTAGAAAAATCTTGAAATAAACATTTCTTTCCATTTGCACACAATATTGCAAGATCTTGGAAGATTTGTTAGCACCCAGGGTATTATAATAATAATGATAATAATGATGATGATGATAATAATAATTATGCATTTTATATAAAAAGCGCCTTTCAGGACATCCAAGGATGCTGTACAACAGAAAAAGAAACAACTCTAGATACATAGAGTGACAGTATAGTGCCGGAGAAACATGGAAATGAGGAGTAATGAACAGTCATAGAATAAAATACAATAATGTAGATAAACTGAACAACAGGGTTGTGGGGAAGAAACATATAAATGAGAACTACAAAACAGATATACAGTAGTTTGAGGTACAATGACCAGTCAGTCAGAGTTAACAGTAGGCTAATCTGAAAAGATGTGTCAGGCCAGTCTTAAACAGGAAGAGAGAGGTGGTATTGCGTAATCCATGGGGTAATGAGTTCCAGAGCTGCGGAGCAGAGCGGCTGAAAGCTCTGCTCCCCATGGTGCTGAGGCGGGCAGGGGGTACTGAGAGGTGGAGGGAGCAGGCAGATCTTAGAGAGCGGGAGGGTGTGGAGATGTTCAGGAGGTCAGACAGGTAAGGAGGGGAAAGATTGTGGATAGCTTTGAAGGTGTGTAGGAGAATTTTGAAGATGATATGTACAGTATATGTGTATGGAATGACTCTCAGCTACTACCACATCAAATGTAAGGTCTATATTAGTAAAATCCACTGAAGTTCAGATAGTTTTATATAGGCTAAGATTATTTAGCTCTGGTCGCCATCTTGAATTGGGTAGATACCAAAAGTTAATTAATTGTATTGGTTTTTTTTCACGTCAGTAGAAAAAAGAACTTAATATCAGTTTCTTAATTTCTTCATCATCAGTGATTTTTTTAATATAAAGAGGAAAGGAGGAAAATAAGAGGAAATGAAATTACAAAGATCGAAAGAGAGATTAGAAAATATATTAAATATACACAAAGAAAGCACAAGGCCACAGACACGACATCTGTCCGCTCACCTGAAAATAAATGGATACAAGAAAACATAGCAACAAAATGCATATCCATATAATAAAATTAATTATGATTTCTCTGTAAAGCATGCATACATATATAT
>NW_013952793.1:251556-255247 GCF_001266775.1 Austrofundulus limnaeus
AATTAGCGCTGTGCCCAATCCGGGAGGCAGGGGACGAAAACACCAAAATGCCTCAATACCCATACATATATAGAGATATACAAACATACATGCCTACATTCATAAATATTGTCTGTATATACACACAGACATACATACACACTCAGTGACCAGTCAGAACCCCCCAGATCAGAACACCTGTTTGTGAGCGGTTGTGAGCATGTGTGTATATACAAGATTTGTCCAATGAAATTTTTAATAGTGACTGTGGAGGACCAAAGACCCAAACCCCAAGACTCCCCAATTAATTGTATTGTAACACCAATATTTACTTTCTGAATTTTTGTAAAAATTCCTCTGGTCATTCGTAAGATATTTTGTTAACAGACAAAAAGAATTAACTTCAACAATGATGGCAAGGTTCAAAGCAAATATGTGTGTAATGTGTTGCTTTTTAGGTGTGTGTTGTACACGATTCTCAAGTAGGCTACTTCTACACCATATTTTAGCTCAATAGCTGTAAAATTAGCTGAGTTTAACAATCTTTTGTGTTTTCCTGGGCCTGCTGAAACCATCTTAAAGTGGACGTATGAATGTTAATTAGTTGCAAATGTAAAACTAGTTATTAAACAGTGTTCAGTGATTCTTTTATATAAATAGTTATAAGAATGTAAGAAGAGATGGACAACTGAGCAGAAAGATGAGAAAATATTTATAAAAAAGGTATGTGGAAAGGAGACAAAAGGGGGCATGAAAGTTGAGAAGAGGAGTAGAGCAGAAGTGTGGGTGGGGGAGACAGGACAAAAGAAAGAAGGGGAGCAGAGGATTAAAAAGGAATGAGGAAAGTCGGCCATGTGAAACAATGATGTACTACTGTTAGGGAAGGAGGTTTGCAGGGGGCAATTAATGCCATCGCCCTTATTAGGACAGCTGGTCGGATGAAGGACAACGGGCAGAGGCAGAGACAACAGAAGCAAGCAGTAATGAAAGATGAGACGATGGGTATAGAAGCTGGAAAAAGTGTTACTCAGATCAGAGCTTAAGTTTCTGCTCAACAATTTATTTCTCTTTCTGCTGTAGTCATTATGACTGGCACGACTTAAAATGTGGCTTATTTTGTCATTTTGTGATGTGTTTTTAAATCTCTCACCTATTGGTAATTTTCTCAAAAGACCACTCACTTTCTGACTAAACTCAATCCCATTGGATTTCTGAATTTGTTTCTTTTGCCTCTTATTTATTTATTTATTTATTTATTTATTTATTTATTTATTTATTTATTTATTTATTTTTATTGTGTTTTTTAATAGTGGGAAATGCATAAAAACCTTAATGTTTCTGGCTATTCTATAATTTTTCCTTCAACAGCAAAAGCCAGTTTTTAGTTTGGTCTAACAAAGCATAAACTAAACTCTTCTAAAATCTAAAATCTTGTTTTTTTCTGAGAGTACACATTCTATTTTAAATGCAACTTCCATCTGACTCCAATGTGAACTCTACACAGCACCGCTGCGTCTCATATGCACAGAAGATGACGATGTCACATTCAGCTCATTGTTTACAGAACATGGATCCTACTTGTTAGCACGTTGATTCTGAAGTTGCTGCTTAAATTATTATCTGACATGCTTGTTTATTCCACTATTTAAATTTTAACCTGGCTCTGGATGGCTGCCCTGGTGCAGCATACATTTATGCAACAAGGCAATGTGCTGGTATTAAAGCACTGATTCAGTAACTTTAGTATCGACAGGCATTACTACCATATGTTTCTGTCGATTCTCAGTCATCCAGGACAGGGAAAATTGAAAGAACACAGATGAGGCAGCTGAACTTCTGTTCTGTAGCTGAAGATGAGTGGAGCTACAAGATTTAAACTACATGACTCAAAGTGTCCTGATGCATCTCAGTCCAGGTAGAAAAATCAAAAAGAGAAAATAAGTAGGTCCTCTGGACTGGTTCTTCTTTAATGACTTTATGATTTAATGAACATTAAAGAAGAACCCTTCCAGAGGACCTACTTATTTTTTTCTTTTTGATACATGACTCAAAATTATTATTGCCATTACTTAGATCAATCTGCTTACTCCCACCTCAGTGATGTAAAAGTCTAATGAATTGCGACACAAGTATTCAGACTGCAGTTGCTTTGAAAAACATCAGATATGTATCTGACTCAGTACCACATACTTAAAAGACCTGGGTTGGATTTGGAAAAATCAAGTTTGTCAAGTTAAAAATGTAATGGAAAAATCCGATATGGGTCACATTTACCTGCAGTATAGTCTTTGTTAAAGGGATGAAACTTATTCATACACCAAAGTTTATCATTGCTCAGTGATTGGACCAGTACTCTTTACTCTCTAACTGCCTATGTTTCCATTAGGCAATGTTATTAAACAGCACAATACTGTATAACATTGTTATGCTGATGATATTCAGTCAATGGTGTGCTGTCAGGGCCAGCAAAGCCTTCTCTGCTGGCCTAAATACAATCAAAATCACTAGTTTACATTATAGAATATGTTATATTTATTATAATATTTATTAATATTATTATTAGGATATTATTTTTTAAACATCTGTTCTCTTCGTTTCATAGTTTTTTCTCCTGGCTGTGCAGCGTCCAGCAGCTTGTGTTTATTTAGAGCCTTTATCCAATCATATTTCGATCATCATCTGTTGCTAGGGTCCAGAAATCTGCCTCAGGCCTTCAGAACGAGCAGCAAAAGCAGCTGGACGGTGAAACACATGACAGTGATACTGTTGCTTCGACCAATCAGGTGCAGAGGTGAAGACACCAGAGCCTGCTAGCTGGCCTCGCACAGCATCAACATTTTCTCATCGTTTGATTGGCTGATCAGAAAGCAGGAGTCAGAACCGGGAAACTGGATTTCTGTAGCGTCTTATAAGCTAAATGCTAAGCAGACATTCTCAGCGTTACAGAAAATTAAAACTTATAACAAAAATACAGAACAGAACGGACTGGACCTGTCAGTGTTAGCTTCATGGTGGTGATAGAAAAGGACTTATTGTTGAAATGGAAACAGGAGGACCTGTGGGCTGTGACAGAGGAGCTGGATTTTTCGTAGGAAAATAAGGAGGACTGAGTTTGTAAACAGATAATAAGAAGATTCGGTGAGTAAAATATGTTACTTAAATGTTTTATTTAGTTGTCAGTTTATCGTATAGATGCTGTTAATGTATGGCACAGCTGTGGCTGCAGTTGAGAAAATTTGGTAAATGTGTCACTTCAGTAATGACTTTCATTCTGGCTCTGAGAGACACTTGTCTGTGGTGCAGCTGAGACACCTGTCTGTGGTGCAGCTGAGACACTTGTCTGTGGTGCAGCTGAGACACCTGTCTGTGGGTCAGAGACACCTGTCTGTGGTGCAGCTGAGACACCTGTCTGTGGGTCAGAGACACCTGTCTGTGGTGCAGCTGAGACACCTGTCTGTGGTGCAGAGACACCTGTCTGTGGTGCAGCTGAGACACCTGTCTGTGGTGCAGCTGAGACACCTGTCTGTGGTGCAGAGACACCTGTCTGTGGTGCAGCTGAGACACCTGTCTGTGGTGCAGCTGAGAAACCTGTCTGTGGTGCAGAGACACCTGTCTGTGGTGCAGCTGAGACACCTGTCTGTGGTGCAGCTGAGAAACCTGTCTGTGGTGCAGAGACACCTGTCTGTGGTGCAGCTGAGACACCTGTCTGTGG
>NW_013952793.1:255706-258113 GCF_001266775.1 Austrofundulus limnaeus
GACCAATCAGGTGCAGAGGTGAAGACACCAGAGCCTGCTAGCTGGCCTCGCACAGCATCAACATTTTCTCATCGTTTGATTGGCTGATCAGAAAGCAGGAGTCAGAACCGGGAAACTGGATTTCTGTAGCGTCTTATAAGCTAAATGCTAAGCAGACATTCTCAGCGTTACAGAAAATTAAAACTTATAACAAAAATACAGAACAGAACGGACTGGACCTGTCAGTGTTAGCTTCATGGTGGTGATAGAAAAGGACTTATTGTTGAAATGGAAACAGGAGGACCTGTGGGCTGTGACAGAGGAGCTGGATTTTTCGTAGGAAAATAAGGAGGACTGAGTTTGTAAACAGATAATAAGAAGATTCGGTGAGTAAAATATGTTACTTAAATGTTTTATTTAGTTGTCAGTTTATCGTATAGATGCTGTTAATGTATGGCACAGCTGTGGCTGCAGTTGAGAAAATTTGGTAAATGTGTCACTTCAGTAATGACTTTCATTCTGGCTCTGAGAGACACTTGTCTGTGGTGCAGCTGAGACACCTGTCTGTGGGTCAGAGACACCTGTCTGTGGGTCAGAGACACCTGTCTGTGGTGCAGAGACACCTGTCTGTGGTGANGAGACACCTGTCTGTAGGTCAGAGACACCTGTCTGTGGTGCAGAGACACCTGTCTGTGGTGCAGCAGCATATTGTTCTGCATTTCTGTGTATCATTGGTGGTTTTTGTAGCCGTGGCTTCATTTCAAGTTGTACAGATAGTCTGTAAATTAGACAAATTTCCCCCATTTTGCATACAGACCTATAGGACTGTCTTATAGATTAAAAAAATATTCAGTTATTAAGTTCACCCCCACCCCCGCCAATTCTCTCCCTATTGAAGTGTAAAATGCATGTCCCGCCACTTTATTCAGTTATATTAATCAATGACACCTAATGAATCCAAACAGTTACTTTCATTACAATCTTGTCTTGAGACATAAAAACCTGGATGGTTCTTAATGTTCTGCGTTTAATCCCAGATAAGACAGAGGTTGTTGTTTTTGGACCTGAGCATCTTAACAAACTTTGCAGCCTTTCACTTCCTCAGGATGGCATTCTTTTGGTCCCCAGTTATAATGTAAAACCTTAATGGTATTTTTGATCAGACTATGTTATTAACCCTTGCAAGAAAACCAATAAAAATAAAATACAAAACTAACATTCTTCAACCTGAGCAAAATCACTAAAATTAGACATCTTTTGCCAAAAGGATACACCAGACCATGCCTTTATCACTTCTAGGCTAGACTATTGTAATTCTTTATTATAACGTCGTACTGTATCTGCGTGTCCAGAAAAAAAAAAACTTTCAAAAGTCTCCAGTTGTGTTTCAGTGAATCTGTTACAGTGTGGTATGAAAATGAAGTTCTTTAGTTCTGAAACCTATTGTTATTTGTTGCTGTGTGGGCAACAATCACTGCTGGTGCTGCATTTGTTTGTGTGCACATTATGTGCTTCGTGGTGGAGGTGGGCTCATTCATAGCGCATGGTGCTAAATTCTCCAGAGAGGCTCCTGGTCTCTAAGTGCTTTGCTTAGCTACTGCTGCTAAGCAATCAGAACCCACCACTTCACCTCATGTCACACAGGACTCCCTGCTCCTCTGAGCACTGAATTATCTAAGCTCAGTACCGCTGGAGTACCCACACTGTCTGATAGACAGCAGGTCTTTAAAAGCCCACAACAAAATGACTGTTATTGATGCCCTTATGCATCAGTTGCATAAGCAAGAAAACTTTGCAACAGACATTATGATAAAAGGTATACAATTACTTACACTTTGCATTGCCTGTGGATCAATTAAGGGCTGATTGAGTAATATCTTTAATGATTATACTGTAAAGATGGTTTGTTACTTTCATTATTATTATTATTTTTTTTTTTCAACATTAAAGCATATATGTATAGGGATTAGGCCATCTCAGAACAACATAATGTTGTTTTAGCTCATGGTCTGTATATAAAGTTTTTACATAAACTAAGAAAACAACTGACTGAACTCTAAAAGCACTACATTTCTGGGGATGTAAATGTTACATAAATAAATAAGGACACGTAGCATTCAAATCTCTTTAAATGCTCAAAACGCTCCGCACTAAAAGAGCTTGACGCGCTGCAGCACTTGATGCATGTCCACCATAGACTTTACATGTAAACCTGATGCCCCTGATGCTCAAAATGCATTTGGTGTGGATGCAGCATTACAAATTCCGGTAATTTTCTTTTGACATTATTTTCTGTAAAATATGAAATAAGTATATACAGCTAAACAAAAACAAACAAAAAATAGATATTTAAACATACAAAAACAAGGTAAGAATTTTATAGATCAACAAGAGTCAGCACCTAATAAAAATATCTGAACTATATATA
>NW_013952793.1:258258-272015 GCF_001266775.1 Austrofundulus limnaeus
ATATATATATATATTATTTAGTGTGCACAGAAGTGGTTTTTACCTGCTTCTAGCCAATATTCTGACAGTTCTGTAGATACCAAACATGTGTATGTCTAACTAAAAGAACTTAAAGTAATTAATGTAAAAAACTGGGGGTTTGAGCTTAAGAAATGAATGAACCAATCGGCGTGCGGCCCGCGGGCCGCCAGTTGAATAGCCCTGTCCTAAGTTTTCATCGGTCACATTCCACTGTGTAAAACGTCTGTTTTATCCCCTTTTATGAGTTTGTAATGGTTTGACTCTCTTTATGAAGTGATTGCTGGTACAGTCGGCTCATGAAGGGTTTTTTTATTTGTTTTTTATTTGTTTTTGTTTTTTGTTTTTTTTTTTTTTGAAGCGAGAAGCAAAATACAGCGTGTGAGCGCTTTCAGCAATTAAAACATTACCTCCTCCCCCTTGACGCACACACTCACACACTGTCTGGTCTAAAAACTAACTTAGCTTCCAAAATGCAGAAATCAATCTGTTCTCCTCCCGTCTCCAAACTTTGAGGCCCAGCCAGAAGCTCTCTGTTTACAAGCCTGGTACCGAGAAACTGTTTTGATTGGTTGTTTGGGAAATGTGGTGTGTTTGTGGAAATGGGAAAAATGGGTTTCTTGGTGCAGTGACGCACTTCCTGGTCACACAACGTTCTCTAATTGCGCACCAAATGCGTAAAAATGTGCACATTATGGCAAAAATTACTCATCATTAAATCTGTTTTTATTTGGAAATTAATAAAATTGCTGTTCAATCCAGTTCAAATGAACACTGAAAGCTGTCACTGTTTTTTTACTGAAGCCCTGTCAATGCATCACAGCTTTCGAGCTCAGAGGGTTAAAAGAAATAAAAAAAATCCTGTATCCGCATCGTGATCCGAAACCTCACCAAATTTACAGGTGTGTTACTTTGGCTAATCCCCACATGTGGTGAAAATGGCATGACAATCCGTCCAAAGGTTCTTGAGTAATTTGGTCCACAGACAGAACGACAGAATGACAGCCGGACAGACAGACATACACGACCGAAAACATTACCTCCTTGGCAGAGGTAAAAAGAGATGCAAGGTTTTTGTAGTACAGCACCAATAGACTTGTTAGTTTCTGCAACAAAGTACGAGGCCTAAGCATTGCTTTTGAAGTTCAGCAAGAGGTTTTCAAGTAATTAGGTGGTACAGAAGTGCGTGCATGTTCTTAGTCTATGTGTGCATGGTCCTGCTGCAATTTACCAAGAATTATAAATGAATAAATAATCAAGCTGAAAAGCAAATGGAGTTGGACAGTTGAGCGTGGGATCAAAACGGAACCTTCCATCACACCACCTATGTTTAGTTTGAGTCTGAAATTAGGTGTATGTGTGTACTTGCGATAGGGTGCAATGTTTTTTTTTGCATTCTTTATATTTTTATTTTTATTTACTTTACTTCTGGGTCATGCCAACACAGTTGCTATTCTTATGCAAATCATACAGACTTCTGGGTTGTTTAGGTTGCTTTGCGAGATCAAAAGAGATGCTATTATTATCCTTTGCTGATGGTTGTTTTTTTTTCCTTTGTGAGCATGAAGACAAAAAGTTGAAATGAAGGCAAAGGGCACAAGATGAGATGGCAAAGTGTTTCTCCTCAGAATGCATTATGAATGAGGTGCATCTGCAGTGTTCAATCAGCTGCTCTCTGATGGCTTGAAGGTGGTCCATGGGGGTTATTTAAAACTGTTTTGTGTGTGGGTGGGTGTGTGTCCTTGTGTGTGGCCATGAACAGGTGAGTTACTGGGGTCACAGGAAGTAAAGATAAGGTATTTTCTAATAACAGATAAGTGAACTTAGGTCAGTACAAAGAAGGGGTTTGGATGTCCAGTATAAAGAGTGTCTAAGTAAAGTATCATTCTCATCCTATCTAGGTAACTTGGAAATGTTTGTAAAATCTCACATGTGATGTGTGATTCAAATTTTAACTTGAAGAAACAAATCTGTTTTTTAAACTGAGGCCTTTACACAAAATGGAATTATTTTAATTTGTTTAATGGCTTTGAACAGGTGATCCATGATTTTATTACATCCCAACTAGATTACTGTGTTAGGCAGGTTGGCCTCTCATGACTGCAGTTAATTCTTAACATTAACAACAAAATGAACAAAAAAAAAGTATGAACTTATCTCCCTGGTTCTCACCTCCCTTCATTAGCTCCCTGTTTGTTTTAAAATTGATTTTAAATTTTTATTGATGACCTACAAGGCCCTGAACGGACAGGCCTCTCTATCTGTCTGACCTTCTACAACCTTATGTTTTCTCCAGGCCCCTTAGATCTAATGATCATTTACTTTTAATTGTCCAGATGTCCAGTCTGGTCCGTTGTTGTCATCAAGTCTTTTTAATTGTAGTTCTGATACAGTGGAACCAGCTGCCTCTTCAGGCTTCAGTTCTTGCTGTGTTTAAGTTTACTTGAAGAGACCTGCTAGAATGTATGGTTTGCAGATGATGACATGAACAAAAATAGAGGAGGAGGAGCTGGAGGTGGAGGAGATCAAGATGTTTAGATGTGTGCAGAGCAGGACTACAATGTACAGGAGGAGCTGTCAGAGAGGAAGAAAAGAGGATGACCACAGAGAAGGTTTAGAGTTGTTGTGAAGAGGGATGCTTGAACAGGGTGAGACCCCTAAAAAGCAGAAAGAAGAGGACGGCCGTGCCAAAATTGACATTTTTGAGCTTTATACCATGTTATGATATCATTCCCTCATCAAAAACATGCCCATTGTTGCTTTGACTCATTTATGTATTTTTGAAAATATCTTTGAATCCCCTGTGGTAGCCATGTGGAGCTGCCTGAACACTTCCTACAAACCAATGCCTTTTTGTACAAAGCTCCTCCCTGGAGCTCAGTCTGCAGCAGAGCCCCCACCCCACAGAGCCCCCATCCCCAAAGCACTGTTTGAAAATGTGCCGAAGTGGGAGTGTCCAAAACAGTAGGAGGTTCTTAAAGACACAAAGGCCATTTTCAAGGCGTTTAGACAGACTATAATGCACATTCAAATTTGTTTTTCATTTATACAGCATTTTCAAATTAACTGATGGTAACATAGTCACTTGATTGTGGTATAGAATTGAACTATGTGCCTAGAAAATACATAAGCCCAACCTCCACCTACATCCCTTTAAAGGACGTTCATGACAAATGAGCTTTTACCTCTGTCAAAGCTCGGTAATATACAGTACAACAAAGGCTTAACACTAAACTAACAAACAATGATTTGATTTGTTATTTATTAATGAACAACTGTGAAGTGTTTCAGCCCAAATCGAAGCCTTGTCATTTACTGTATACTCCTGCCATTAAATCGCTAAACTATTTTAGTAATATAATTTTAATTAATTCTGGCATCCTGGTTTTCTTTGTAAATTATAAATGAACCTCAATATTATATTGTGGGTGCCAGTTTTATTCTAAGGGGATTAAGACTGAGCAATGGTGCAGTGATTTATTTATTTATTTATTTATTTATTTTTTATTTTTTATTTATTTATTTTTCAGTCAGCGCTGTCCTGTTTATCTTCCTCACTATGTGCCACATAGCTGCTGGTTCTAAACTCAAAAGCTGACATAAAAACATGAAAGCAACTTGCAGCTGAACAATGTCACATGCTAATTTTGTGATCTATAGATTTATTGACAGGTAAATAATAGGGTAAAATTATTTAATGTCTATAATTTATTGTTATGTGGAAATCCTAGTTGGAGTTCCTACTGAACTAGGTCTAATACTTGTCTCAAAGACAGATGGCAGCATATTTCTGTTTTTTTTTTTTTCATCTCTTGTTTCCACTTTCATACACGGTTTCATCTTCTCACTTTGGTTATTCCACCTCGTGGCTCTTTTCAGAACCTTTCTATGAACCACTTCATTCTTAAGTTTCCAGCTTCAGTTTAACCTTTTTTCCATCTTACTGTCTTTCACTTCACCTCAAACATCAAACCGATGCTTTGACATTAGCTCAGGATGTTGCTTACTTTATAACTTTGAGCACTTTGCCAATATGGCTGCCAGTAATTGCCAACCAGCCCTATTTTTCCATGTCCTGATCCAGCTGATGAAGGTGTAGAAACACAACTGAAAATACTCCAAAAATGTTTCACATTTACTTCTCTCTTAGGTTCATAATAGGTGATATGCGGAGTCAAGTTTGTTAAACTAAAATGCAACTCATTAAAAATAAAAAAGTTGTATTTCAAATTAATAGCAAGATGCCACAGCTTTAAGCAGTTGTTTTTTTTTTAAATGGTCACTAAAACTAATTCAGAGCTCTGTATTTATTATTGTTTTACTTCCTACCGTCTTTTCGGTATAAGATGATCTCCACTTTCCTCTCCTCTGACCCCAGCAGGGCCTGAGCCATCTGGGCAATAGCCAGTCGCTTGGTGTCCGGACCGTACAGGAAGTTACACGTACAAGGCTTCTGCATGATCTCGGCCCGCGTGTAGCCACACATGTGGCAAAACCCATCGTTACAGAAGATGATGGCGCAGTTCTCCACTCTCGCATTGGCAATCAGGAACTTACGACCTGTAGACAGAGTGAGAAAAGTTTCTGCTTTAAGAATGGGGTCTTTGATAACACAACATCAGAAGAATAAGGTAATGTAAATAAATAAAAATAAAAAAGGCTACAAAATCAAATCAGTGTAAAAAATAAAAGGTGCCCATTTGGAGGATGGATGTGCAAATGTGTGTGCAAATTACAATCATACTGACAGATGTTTTGTCCTTTTGCAATCTTAATTTGATAAGATTAGTGCATAAAAATGATTTATGCAAGTTTCATAAAACGTCTGTCTATGAGCAATGGTGAATAAAGACATGAGTTGGACAAATGTCTGAAGTCAGATAAGAGCTAAAGTAAAACAAAAATAAATAAATAAAACTTGTGACTGCCATCACCTTGTGTATCAAAGGTTTAAACAGAAATGTTGGGTTATGTTAGTGCTCAGAGTATGTGATTTCTGTTTTAGCTCAATATCTGTAGAAATAATTATACTTAACTTGTGTTAAGTTTAAATCGCTCTGATGCCATATTAAATTGGGTTGACTACATGTAGTTGTACCTCCATTTTTTACATTTATGAGAGTTCCATTAAAACCTGTTAGTGGCTCATGAGTTTCTAAGAGGAAATCACAAGGAACTGGGCAATAAACAGAGCTCAAACTGAATTATGACATATCAGAAAAGTAACAGGTCTTTGTCTGTTGTGTGAGCTGCAAGTGTAGTAGAGATTAGCGGGGTAACATATATTTTATATATATTCACAATCTCTCTGAGCCATTGTATGTTTTTTTCTCATGCTTTTGCTAACAGCTTCTCAATTTTAGGATGACAATTGAAGGGCACAGAACTCCAAAACAACCTTAAGTTTACAGCCCAGCTGTGGACAGCTCTGTAAGAAGCACTTGGACTGACCTGCGAGTGAACAAAGATGAGATAATGTTCATGTATTCAAGTATAACAGAAAACCCAACCCCAGAGTCTTCAGTAGAAGAGTATGTTGCCAAGGCTGAAAGAAGCAAGCTGACTGATGTCCAAAGTAAAACTCATATTTATTGTGTATCCTCCATTAGAGCCCTCACCACAAGGCCAACCACATGTCAACAAAGACATCTTGTGCTGTTAGCTTCCTTCAGCCTGTGAGAGGAGGTCAGAGTAATGACAGAACGGTGTGGCTGTTTCCCCACAACTCACAGGCTCACAAGGCCACAAACATCCTGCCGTTCTTTTCTGAGAAGAAAAACACCACACAGAAACAACTTTTCTACTCATTCAGTGTGGCTTTGTTTGGTTTCTTTTTCCTTTCCTGAAGTTCAAGGGGTTTATCAAAGAGACACTCTTTTAAGGAATGAATGGACCTGTGGTGGGAGATTGTGTTAGACACTAAAGGTTTGAGGTTCATACAACCTGTGAGATATTAACACATCACTGCAAGCTGTACTGAAGGCTTTGTCAGTGGTATACATAGAGGCAATATGTAGACTTTTTCCCTCTTATATTTGTAGTCTAATTGAAAAGAGAGGTAATGGCTCTTACTGGATCCACTCGCAGGCCTATTTGATGCTATCTCCTTTTGCACCGACTGAATTGTTTACTCTGCACAGATACACTGCAGAAGCAATGATAACAGAGTTAAAGTAGACATATCATGCTTTTTAAATCTTTCTTTTGCACATTTAAATCCTTCAGTTGGGGTCTATAAAGTGGAACTGCAATGATTTGGTCTGAATTCCTTATTGTAACTCCACAAGACCCTCTTTCACCCCTTTTCTGAGGTGTGCCTCAGATCAACTCGTTTTGAGGCTGTTACTTTAAATACAAATGAAGCGCTTCATACCCCGCCCCCACCAACCTCCAGAGCGGTCCATTCTAGTTTGATGGAGAGAGGAGTTTACGACTATATAGCGGCACCAAAAAATTTTATTTACAAATTATTTAAAGTAGCAATATCATGTAAAATAAACTTTTTTGAGTTTTATATCATGTTATAATGTTATACTCTCATAAAAAACATGCCCAAAGCCTTGCTGTGACTCATTCGTGTCTGTTTGAGAAATCCTGCAGTGTTTTTCAGGAAGCCATGCTGAAAAGCAAAACGACAGGTGGGGACCAGAAACGCCCCTGGGACATGTCTTTAAGCCAAACTTCCTCATGGTGGAGCAGTGGAGCACACCCCGCCCATGACTCCTGCAGGCTCTGGAAACTTAAACTGTCTGCTCTGCTCTTAACACTACTGCTCACTCAGTGAAGCTCTTTTCAGATTAAAAATACCTTTGAGGAAATGTAATTTCAGATTCCAAGTAAACTGCATCATGGCAGGCCCCCCGCACCGAAGTGGGCGAGACAGAAGCAGAAGGAGGTTCTTAAAGAGACAGAGACCAATTTCAAGGCATTTAGAAGAGGAAGTGATGAGAAGATAAGTTTATTTTCTATTTTAACATAAAAACAGCATTTTAAGAACAGCTAAAGGTGACATAAATACTTTATTATGGTGTAGTATTTAAATATATGCCTGAGAAACACATAATATTGCCCCTTTAAAAGAAGTCAACAATGTAAATCTTGTCCATCCAGCCTTACATATTGGTGCCAAAGTCTGACCCAGAGGAGAATGAAGACCACCAAACTGTATCTGGTAAGTCCAGAACTTATTTATCAGTTCTGTTGCAAATAAAACTGACATAATAGTTCAGGAAACGAAAAAGAAAACACTTTTCAAAATCCCACAAAACCTCGATGAGTCTTTTAGTGTTTATTAAATACTATAAGGGACTTTTTTTTATCAACACTGACAGTATTTTTTAAAAACAAACATTAAACTAGCCTGTACATAAAACAGACAGTTTTGTCTAAAATGTGAATGTTAACTACTGTGAAATACCCCACCCACCATGCACACTTACAGCTTCAAAGACACAGTATAATTCACAAACGTGAAATTCAGAAGGAGCAGATTTCTGTCAGGTTGTGAAAGAGCGAATCAGATCTTCTAGCCTGGCAGACTTGTGAGGCCCCTCAGGATATAATCTATTTTTGCTTTTACGTCATATCGTTAGCTCTCATCTCAGCTTCAGCATTAGGAGACGACTTTTGCTTGGGTCTGATTCAAAACAAGTCTTCACCGTCGAAGTGAAACGTCTGACTTCTAAATAAATGGGATCTTTTTTGTTTCTGATTTTTAAGATACCCTCAAGTCATTAACCCTAAAACCTCCTTTTCCTCTATTTTATGAGCGCTGGATAAAAAAAAAAGGGTTAGTAATAAAAAATATACAGTTTTCAAGATTTTGGAAGCATTGCTGCTGTCCTCCTTAAAATCCTTAATGGATTGCTGCTGATTAATTAAACTGACAGAGCCTCAAAACACAAGAACTTTACCAGGAGATCCGACTCCTTCCCAGCTCACCTTCATGCTGTCTCGGAGCACTCATCAATCAGCATCATGCTAAGGGAATCAAAATGGGCTTAGCTCATCTTTTCAGCATAATGTGAGCATCAATCAATTCGGGGCTGCCTAATGACAACGTCTGTACCTATTTGAGAAATGTTATGTGACTTAGGCTGTGATAATGGTGTGTTTTAGGCACATGGCTGCCTAAAACACACCATTATCACAGCCTCCCTCTCATTCCCTTCATGAAAAACACACATCATCTATCAAAGCCGTCTCCCCTGAGTTCAACAGGCCAATCTCACAGGAGACATAAACCAGTAACCAGGCCTGTTCACATATTCATGGAGGAACTAAAGAGCAGTTAGGTGGATGTGCTTCACAGCCTCGCTTTCATGACTTACAGCAGCAGCACCTCAGAGGCACATAAATGCTGATGAGGTTGTCTGGCTGGAATAGGAAGAATTGAGTAAGTATGTGATTGTATAATTTAAATTTCAATTCCCAGAGGCTTGAAAATTATTTTTCTGATTAGTGATGACCGAAAGACCTAAAATGCAAATTTTTTTCTCTACTTTCCATGTTCTTTATGTATTGCAGCCAACTTGCTGTTTAACTATGCAGAAGGCGTGTAGGTATAATCCAGACCAATTCAAGCAAGTACTGTATGCATGTATGGATGGAATACAGAGTTTTGTCAGAAGATTTGCCACACGTCATAAATAGGAGCACTATGATTTAACCAAAACAAAAACAGTGTAAGAAAAGGCAATAAGAACAAAATAAACATCCTGCTCAGGATTGGAGATCAGCTGGCTTCCTGAAAACGTTCTACTAATTAACATTTAATAAAATAGTGTATATTAATGTACTGTATTATAATTAGATTTAAATAACTGTTATTACATTTGAACTAAATGTGGGTGAGCTGTTATTGTTGTAGTGACCTGAGATAACCTTTGTTGTGAATTGATGCAATATAAAAAAACTGAAATGAACTGAATAACAGTGCATTAAATGATGATAAAAGAAAGGTGGACAGCAGGAAATTCAGCAAATACAATATGAAGGCCTGTTATATGAAGACTGATATTTCTCAGATTTCAGGATACAGCATGACTTGAGGGAACAAAGATATTGCACCTGGGAGCAGCACAGACTGGTATTACGCCTCAGTTATTCAAGAAAAAGAATGCAATATTTGAAAACAGTAGGAACTCTGTCCAAATCAAACAGGAATACTGGGAAAAGCAATGTGCAGTCACTGATAACAGTTTTTTTATATTTTATTGTCTCGTTTAATAAAACAGAGACATGCATAAATATTTAACTTATTTTGACTAGTTGTGACATATTAGTAACCTTTCAAAACAAAAGTGTAATTTCAAAAGCCAGCCTTAGCTTTTCTTTAGTAACTTGAAAACTACTTTTCTTGAAGGAATCTGAATTTATTGTTGCTTGAGTGTCAACGTTTTAAACTGAAAGATTGTACAATCTGTTGTATGTGCTGGGGAAGAGTCTCAGCTACCCCCACACTAAATTTTACCTCAATCTTTGTGAAAATGGCTGCAGTCCTGGCATTTATGTGTTTGCTAAGTTTAATTAACTGTGGTGGGCAATTTGAATGAGGTTCAGGTTATTCAGTTGTAAATGTACAACCAAGTCATATAAAAAAGAGAACAGACTGCAAGTGCAGAGAGACCTGACAAAAAGCATTAGAATATTTTATACTGGGAGTACCTGATGGCAGGTGTTACTTTGGAACATGTTATAAAGCATTGGGCCACATGCAAGAACCGTTCGTACAAACAGATTTGTTCTTAAATTGTGCGTACGAGTGATTTAGGAGAATTTGTGGCATTCACCAATGTTTTCTTATTCTACGATTTTTTTCAGATACGAACAAAATTCACGAGTGGTCCAGACCTGTCGTATATTTTACGAGCAGTCAGTCTGCTGTTATCCAGATGGGTTTTCTTCATTAATAACTTTATATTTCGTTAGTTTGAAGATATTTCGAGTTGAAAATAAATCACAATCCATAATTATGTTGAAAATGGGTTATTCTGTTTGAACTGGAATTCGATTTTAACAACATAAATTGATTAGATTAAATTAAACTGGCTATTAATGCTGCTGTATAACACTACAATATTAATATGAAAATCTCAAACAACAAAATAACTTAAATTACGCATTAATTGAAGTTTGGAGACATTTTAAAATGCGTCTTTTCAGAACCGGATCTGACACTTGCGACGGCCGGGAAGGGGGAGACAGCCAGGCGGGGTAGCGCTCTTCCCTCTGAATGAATGAAAACTATGTGACACAGTTGTTTACACTGATATTAAAAATATTTGACCAAAGAAAAACCGAAGTAGGACTAGAGAGAGATAAATATGATTTAGATTTTTATTTCTGTGACTTTATACGACCCACAGGAGACACGACATTAACAGCAGTCGTCATTTCATTCCACTGCTTTAAAGCAGATCCATTAAATGCAGGCTGAAGCTGCTAAAAATGACTTTTTTTTTGTTGATCTCCAAGAGCAGGACTCATCAGTTTACGCAGCTCATTTACACACTTTTCCTGAAGATAGAAGAGTTTGTTGAATCTGACGTGACATGTTCGTACGAACCCTTTGTACGAACAAAAGTAAGAGAAATTTAGGATTAGAATACAAACATGTTCTTGCATGAGGCCCAATGTGCAGAGAACGTTTAGAAGAGTTTTATAAATACATTCAAATGACAAACTGCTACTGCCAAAGGTGTCAAGTCATGAAGCACAAATACTTTACCTAAGAAGGAATTTTGGTTTATTATACTGGAGTAATTATTTTCAGACGACTTTTTACTTCTACTCCTTGCATTTTTAAAATGGCTGAAAATGCAAAAGGTTTTTCATTTCTATTTCACTTCGGCTTGTTTTCATTCTGGCTTGTCACTGCTCAGAACAAAAATACTTCAGATATATGGTGCCTCCTGGACAAAGTGAATTGAACTGTGGTTAATATGAGATGTATAAATATTTACCATTCTGAAACCCTGTTGGTTTGTACGATCCAACACACCTGTACATGACACAAACTGCATCTCACTCCAGCAGAACATGTCAGATGTATGTAGCCTAGTATGAAGATGATGTGGCAGGGAAATAAGAAGCTGAAACAGGCAGCCAAGTCCAGCACATTTTCAATTTCAACATTTATATAACATTATAGTTATTATGGCTTTTAGAAAAATGTGGGGTTATGTACTATGGGCCACTGTGGCACAGTATAAGCTTTGATCTTTAATGGTGTTTTTTTCCCCTTAAATTACTTTTACTTTTATACTTTCAATAGTTTTAAATTCAGTACTTTTACTCTTTTACTTGAGTAAAAAGCTCGAATTGATACTTCCAAAAACGTATTTTTAAACCTTAGAATACTTCTACTTGAGTAATGGATGTGAATACTTTCGACACCTCTGGCTATTATGATAGGGTCATTGGATTTTAGATACAGATACAATATATATTTGCATAATCAAGCTTTTATTTTGTAGCAACATTTGTTTCCCCTTTAGCCTGTAGAAATCTATGTCAGGTTCGCAGGAGGAAAATGAATTCTAATCCGTATGGAGGAGAGTTGTTTAAATAAAAATATTTATTTTAACAACACAAAAAGCTGACAGGGCAGCAAAATAAACCATAACACTAGAAACAACAATGAAACCAAAAGAAGAAAAACATGGGCAAGCCATACAATGATCCAGTGAGGGTGTGGAGTACATGACCAGTATTTAAACAAACAGAGGAAATGAGGAGATGAACAACAGCTGATGAAACTACTGATTGGGAACTACTGACAGGTGTCTGTAAATGACTGAGGAGGGCAGTGACAGGTAACATCTGAGGCATAATGATAATGAGGAAACACAAGAGGGAGGAAGACACAAGACAACAGAAAACACACATTCTCACAGTCTATAGGTTCAAACAAGATGCAGTGGTGAGGAAAATGGTGGTTTTATTTGGAATGATGGTGTCAAGAGGAAAAATCTTGTATATACACGCATGTTCACAACTGCTCACAGACAGGTGCTCTGATCCGGGGGGTTCTGACTGGTCACTGAGTGTGTATATATGTCTATGTGCATATACAGACAATATTTATGAATGTAGGCATGTATAAACAGTATGTACATCTTTATATATGTATGGGTGTGTGTATATTTATATATGCCCTCCATGTATTTATCCATTTATTTTTCAGGTGAGCGGACAGATGTTGAGTGTGTGGTCCTGTGTTTTGTTGGTGTATATTTAATATACTTCTATTCTCTATTTCAATCTTTCTAATTACTTCTCTCTCTGTTTTTCTCTCTGTCTCTATTTTCTCTTCACTTAAAAAAGTCACTTATGATGAAGAAATAAATAAACTAAATAAACTAATATTTGGTTTCGTTTTCTACTGAAGTGACAAAAAAAGGAATGATGGTGTCAAAATGTGTCTAACACAGTAAAGTTTTGCACATACTGGGACCATAAATAAACCATGTGGTCATCAATGATAGTAAGAGGCCAATCCTTTGTGAGGGAGAAAAACGTGAGGATCAAAACCTGTTTCCACGAGCAGATAGGGGATGCTTGTCACCACTGAGCCCACTCCACAAACTTGAGAAATGTTTTTGTCAAAGGTAGTGAGGTGGTTCAAGGCCACAGAATTTACTTCTAACTGTGTGAATATTTGTATTGGAAAACAGCTTCCTGACATCATGGGAATCACTGTCAGCTGGCATGCTGTGATGGCAGCATTCATTTAGAAATGACACTGGGTTTTTAAACCAGCTGTTCTCAATCCTGGTCCTTGAGGGAAATAATTCTGTTATTTTCTCTCTGCCTTTGACTGCAGGTGTATGCGCTGAATGCCTAAAAATGCTGGCTTGGAATAAATATTTTTTAAAGAAATGTGAGGTTGTTTTCTGCCTCAGCAACAAGGAAAAACACATGGAATGATGTATTATTTGAATATAAAGTGCTTTAATAAGAATGAAAGGTTTAAATTCCTCATGTTGAAATATATTTAATATGTGGAGCACTACAACATTACGTATAAATACATTGTCTCTTCTTTGCTAGAATAGACCAAGAGTCAAAATTAAAACAATCCTTAACTCTCATTCTGCAAATAAAAATGCAAATGATTTACTCTGGTTTACTTAGCTGTACAAAAGTGATTTCTCTAAAATCCAAATAATGTTTCAGCTCTCCGTACTATTTCAGGTTTTGCTTATTATTTTGACTTGTTCTGATCCTGGGTGGACACTGTGCTGAAGAAGAAGAACTGCTGATGTCAACAGTGTGAGACAGCTGACAGCAAGGGAAGAAGCAGAAGTCTGGTCCTATTGTGACAGCTCACTGTTTGTTTCTGTTCACTTGGGGTTGCATTCTGAAAAGAAAAAGTTTCTCAAAAGTGTATAACGATGAATTTCAACCCATACAAATCCGCAGAAAAGTGTTGACAAAAAGTACCTGCTGCCATGTTGTTTCTGTGTCCACTTCTTCTCATTAGAGACACAAAGCACACAGAGAGCTGTGGTATCCACAAAACAATGTCAGACCAGCACTGCAACACTTCCTCTGTGAATTGAACTCTCATTCAGCATTCACACTTTTTTCCTGTGTAGAAGATACTCCAACATAACTTCTCATATTTAACCTAATTAATATCGACTAATATTAATATAGTTAATATAYGAGGAAACGGGTTCTTTTCGATTTTAAATACTAATAATAATAACCATCACCTTTATTATGACCAAGAC
>NW_013952793.1:278603-287195 GCF_001266775.1 Austrofundulus limnaeus
GCCATGTAAAACACACTTAAAGATCTGAAAACAACATGCACCTCTTTTATGCATATAAACTACCTCGAAAGAGCTAGTACAAACAGACTGTCGTATCGTGAAATGCTTAACAAGTCATAATCACTCAACACTCTTATTTACTGACAGTGACTTCTCAAGAGATCAAAGGTTTTAATTATATTGACAAATGTCTAAAAAAACCAGGTCTGCAGTTCCTAGTAATTTTTCCGACATGCTCAGTCAAATAACAGCACCCTGACTTCTCTAAATCACTGGCAGAAGCGACTGCATTTATTCAGCATTAATGCAGACTGGGCCATCTTTAAATGCGACAGAAATTAATATCAATATCTTGATTATAGAGAATAAAATGAAATAAAATGTCCCTTAATTGTTTAAGAAAACATGTTATGACCATAAAAAATGAACAGAGTTCTGTTCTTTAAAGGAGGCCTTCCGTGGTCAAGTTCAAAGGCAGGTGGAACGTTTATTCCACCCAGGGTGACCACTACACCTGTCTATAGCGTTTGTTTGTTTTTTGTTTGTTTGTTTGTTTGTTTTTTTTATGGGCGTCAAGTGTAAAATAAACTGCTAAAAAATGTCACTAACACGTTTTCATTATTTAGATCACTTTCTGGGTGCAAAATCTTAGACAATTTTTGCACTAAATTTTTATTTTTGTTTAGCTCACTGTTTTTACATTTTGCTCATTTTTACTGAATATTAATCTTAAGTGTTACAAAGTATATATGAATATTAAATCCTAAATCTAAATATAAAGCTTATGTCTTAAAAATACTATATTATGTGTTTCTCAGGCATACAATTCAATTCTATACCATAATAAAGTAACTATGTCACCTTCAGTTGTTATTAAAATGCTGTTTATATGTATAAATAAAAAAATAAACTTGACTTCACATCATAGCCTTTTCTAAATGCGATGAAATTAGCCTCTGTCTCTTTAAGATCCTCCTACCTCTTCTGTCACACCTATTTCTGCATGTCATCACAGCTTCATGTTGTTTACCACCTGTAGCATTGTATTTTGTTGTAATAATAATAAAATGCATCAGCAACATTATACAACATCAGTTTTGGAAAATTGCATCTCAGGATAACTATGAACCTTACCACCCAGAAAGTACTTTTTCTGAAAAACTGGAGCGAGTAGAGAGACGACGTTTCAGCTTGGTAAGATATCTCCCAGTCATCCTCACTCACACGTCAGTGTTAAGCTATTTTATTTTTCACTGAAATGTGGTGTACGCCAGCTAAAGAACACAGATTGTAATATAAATTACAAATGGTAATTACTGCTAACTGCTATTGAAGATGGTATTTAAAATCTAAATTCAAAATGTGTACATTCATAAATTTAATATTTAGTAAAATATTTGCAAAATATAAGAACAAAATGTTATGCTTTTACACTTAGAAAATGTTTTAGTGACATTTTTAAACATTTTATTTTACACATGGAGCCCCATATTCTTCTAAATGTTTTTTAGCATCTAATTACTTATGCATTTTTTCAGCTATTTTAACCATTCAGGTACCAAAACATTCAGCGCTTACAGGACATGGATGAATTGATGTTTGCTATTTGTAATTTTTTTATACTTTACTAATTTAAAAAATATATATATTGCTATTTTAAAACCTTTGCTATCACTAAAAAAATGTGATTTTTTTTAAATTAATTTGGCTACCTATTGCTTTTAAGTTTACTTTTGCTCATTTCAGGCTTAAGCTACTGATTTAATAATTTTAGGTACTTTTGTAAATGTATACTCTTATGAGAGAAGAAATTGTCTTTTCAATGCAGATCATCGCACTATGCTTGTTCAATAACAATATACAGCATGTTACATTATTGCCCCTTTGAAAAAAAATGCATGTCAGTCAAATGAGGCTGACCTTTAGATATTCAAGAAAACAGACTGAAAAAGGAGAAGATGGTGCTTGTTTTAAAGCATCTAATGCTTTAGAAACTAAGTTTAACAGTTAAAAATAACATCACAAGGCATTCTCCATTCACAATTTTATTTACCAAAGTTTAACACCTGACCAGCTCTGAAGATTTTATTTTTATATGCAAAATTATACACTGTCTAATTCAAATAACTTATAGCAGCAAGTACTGACTGATAAAAAGCTACTAAAATGCTGCATCACTGTGCTTTTTTTATCCCCACTGATCTTAAAATTCAGTGTTAAACAGTTGACATTGCTGCTCTAGACTGCATGAAATATTCTTAGTAAGAAAAACTAACAAAAAAAAAAACACATGCAAATGCTATCTAAAGGTCAACTGACTCAAACCTCTCTTCACAAAGCTTGGGATTCAGCCATGCAACATAATGATGTTCAGAGAGTACAAACCAGTTCAGTCACCAACAATTTTTAAGAGCGATAATCCCATAATCACAGCAATCCCTAATTAGCTTTTTTGCTCTGAAGTGTGTTGGGCTACAGTGTGTAGTCATTCTCTGTCTTAACAAGGTTATGCAGATTTATGCAAATGAGATCTAATTTCTTAGGACACCAAGGATTCCTGAGTTTTTGAAGTCAGTTAACCAGGCTTTCCTTTACCACCAGTCAAGGAGTCACAGTAAATCAGAGGAAGTCTGAACAAGCAGGGATGAGATGAGAGTAGATGAGATTTTAGAGGAAGCCTGAAAGGCCTCCTGATGAATGGGAGGAGGAGAGTGAAACAGTTGTTTAGAAATAAAGCAGTGACAAACAGAGGAAAAGCTGAGAGGAGAGCATCAGAAAACCACAGGGACCTGCTGAAATACTGGGAGATTTCACTTGTTTTATCTTTTAAAAAACAAAGAATGATGAACCAGGCTCTTATTAACAGCTTTGGTCCCCAAAGTGGGGTGGTGGTGGTGATGGTGGTGGTGGTGGTGGTGGTGGTGGGTGGGGGTATGTTTTTTTTTTTCAGGCACATAGTTCAATTCAAAATTACAATTAAGAAACTATGTTACCTTCAGTTGTTGTTAAAATATCAATATTAAAAATAAAATTGATTTTGCATCATATCATCACAGGCTTCGAAATGGCCTCTGTTGCTTTAAAATATCCTGCTGTTTCTGACACTTCCATTTCAGCACATCTTCACAACAATGCTTCTGGGGAGGGGTGCTCTGTGGGCCGCAAGCTTGGCTGCAGACTGAGCTCCTGGGAGGAGCTTTGTGTAAACAGGAGGGGCTTTGTACCAGCAAGTGTTGAGGCAGCTCCACACGACTAGCACAGGAGATATTTCTCAAATAATGATGTTGCTGGTTTGATTGGGACAGAAAGATTTGATTCATTTAATTACCTTTTTTAACAGTTTGAGGTTTATTTAGCTCCGACGTTTCCCATGATTTGAGAATTGTTTTATTGATATGTGTTACATTAAACAGCTTTGGATGTATACAGGAATGAACAAATTAAATCTAATAATAAATGTTTAAAGAGAATTTTAAGAAAGGTGTACAGGTTTTTGTACATTGTTATCTTGATATGATTCTGACTGTGTTGTGTTGCACAATACTTTTGTCTTTTAAGCTTACGGAAGTATAACTGCAACTACTTAGTGGCTGAAACCAGGATCTTTCCAACCTTCATCTCACTCTGTTTTTCCTACTCGGGCGATTCCACTTGAGTTCAGTTTTCTGCCAGAGGCCTTGGAGTTTGAATTTAAGCAGCTCTTATGACTGTGTTCTTCTGGACAGATCTCTGAACTCGTTCCTAAGATCTGTTTGAGCCACTCTTCCAGTGTGGGCATCAATCACCGAGTGCGCTAATGACCACTGGTACCACTGAAGCATTGACTCCGCAACACTTCTGAGCTGAACATTTCCAGTTTTATAAGGAAGGCATGAAATAAACAAGCTAATTGCCTTCAAGTCTCTGCTCTTGACTTGATAAGTCGCTGCTGATGCCTTCGATCGGGCTTCTTCTTTCATTCGAGCTGTGAAACACAGCGCAGGGAGGCAGCGTTTGATGCTCATGGCTTTGGGGCACATGCACAGCCAATTAAAATCTGATGATGTGATGGGAACCATTACTCTTCCACAGATGCTGATAAACCATGTGCCATTATCTCAGAAAAGCAGCCTTTTATTGCTCTCTCTCCATTACTGTGCAGCTCCTAACACTCAGCTCTGACTTGCCATACAATAAATGTTCTGAAGAATTGTTTGGTAAAGATGGTTTTAGCCAATTAGATACATTTAAATGTCTTATTTTACTTATTTATTTATAATATATTGAATCATCATCCTCTCAGTTACAATACAAAACAACACAGACCGTAAACCTAATCAGGATGCTGTAAAACTTCAACCCAGACCAGGCTAAGACAAGTTTCTTTTCACTTTATGGTCAGTAAAGATGGGCTGTGACTCAATTCAGGGGTTGTAGCCCACGTAGACCGTTACACATGTTGGCCACACCCTATGTGGGCCGTAGGCCACTTTTATCGGCTGCATAAATGGCTGTGAAATGAGATGGTCTAATGCAGAGGAAACTAAAGTGGGGCCCACGGGCCAAATTTGGCCCTCCAAGCCATTTGATTTGGCCCACCAGCAGTTGCCACAGTTAGTAGGTTGTAACCTGTTGTACTATGTAGAAAGTAATCATTTCTTATTATATATAAGCAGTTTTTTTTTCTTTCCGGATGCTGAAATGATTGTATAAGATTACATGAGAAAGCATTGCTGTCATGTCATGTCATGTTGACCAGAGAGCTGTGAACTGAATTGCCCTTTTAGGATAAATAAAGTTATTCGAAGTTGAAGTAACAGTATTTCCACCTGAAGTCATTATTTATCCATTGGTCCAGTGAGTATGAGAGGCTGTAGTTCAGAGTTTTCACTCATGGGGTTGACTTTATTTCTGATATATTAGGTTTAAACATCAAACATGAAATACATGCAACAACAAGATATATTTAGCTTAGATTTAACCACACATGTAGATTTGTACACTTTATAAGGCAAAAAAAAATTCATACTTTATCAATTTATGAAATGTCCCATGAGCCTTTGCTGCTTGAGAGTATGGCAGACTTTCTCCAAGTTCACAGACTAAAACAAAAGTGGGCCACTGCACTGGCTGCTAGTTTAATCATTAAAAACAATGGACTTTAATTAAAAATTATTTGTATTTCATGTATTATATTGTCACACTTGGCCCGCAGCCCCGGATAGATTTTCATTTTGGCCCTCTCGGAAAATGTTTGGGCGCCCCTGGTCTAATGTAAGGATGACATTTGCTGCCTCATTACCATGGTGGCATATCTGATCTCACATTGTTTCAGGTGGTTTTGGGGGCAGCTGAGGTGTGTTGGTAGGGCAGCTGGCTTGGGACCAGAAAGTCACGGGTTCGACTCCCTGCCATGCCCACATGGGTAGGGCTGTGTATTGGCAAGAATTTGGCAATACGATACATATCATGACAGAGGGGGTCACGATATGATATATCCCGATATTTTGCGATACTGTAAACAAGGCGATATATTGCAATTTTTTTTGGTCCAAAAATTCTGTTAAATAAAAACCTCTTACTGGAAAAAAAAATGAAAAACCAAAATTCATTGTCTCATAAAATTCTATTACATAGACATGCGCTAGCCTTCTGTAACATGAAGGCTGACTACAGTTGGAAAAAAGAGCGCAGGAGACACTTAATTTGGTTTAAAATACAGACATTCTGATAAATAAGTAACTGTTTGTAACCTTACCTCAGCTTAGAAGGCAGAGGGTGTCGGTCTTTTCCACTCAGATTCAGCTATCGGAGCATGAAGCTAATGTTTACTTAGAATGCTAATGCTCTCTTACTCTCTGGCACTCAAGAGGTAGAGGAGTCAAATGGCTGGCTCACTGCTGCCAACTAGTGGTCAGAGGCTGAACAACAACATAAAAATGAACGGCTGGCAGGAAAGTTGAAATTTTAAACCTTAATTAAAAATCGATACAGGGCTTTAGAATATTGATGCAGTATCGGGAAATGAAATATCGCGATATTTCAGTGTATTGATATTTTCTTACACCCCAACACATGGGCAAGACACCCAAATGCTCCCCAGCCAGCTTACATAGCTGCCCGCTGCTCCACTTAAGTGTTTCTCATTTGTGATCGGTCAAATGCAGAAAACATATCTTGTCATTATATGGGAACATACACTGATGACTAATAAAGTACCTTACCTTTTACTTTTTTCATAGTATAACTTCGCAAAATTCAGTATTATTCAAACAATGTTACTTGTAAAATTGTTTGAATAATATTTTGGGTTTAACTCTTTTATAACAGCATCTCATTGCAGCAAATATTTCATTAGCTAACTTGCTAAACTTACATTCAAAAGCAAATTCTTCAATCTGTGAAAAACTTCAAAACTCTGCCAAAAAAAAAACCCACCTCAGCCATCTTTGTTTTTCAATTTCGTTTGCTGACAGAGCATAGGATACTAAGATGCAGCTTATGTTTTTGAGGTTCGGTCAGCCACATTCGTCGGCACCTATGAATTGGGGTAGCCTACGGTGCAGGGAAGTGACGTAAGTGACCACGTCGGCTCTAACCCACAAATTAACACAGAGCCAGCTTCCTGTTCTGATCTTCAGTGCTTGTTTCTCTTTGCTACATGTTTTTGAACACTGACATTTATACAAACCTATTATGCAATAGTGCGAGGCACAAGTTTAGCTGTGAAATGAGAGTGGGTTATGATAAGTTGATGTGAAACAGAGTTAAACACAGAACCTTTCGGAAACAAGTCTCTACAGTTTTATTGAGAGATATTTAACAGTTATTTTTGTTCTTTTTTGTCCGGGATATGTCCTATAACGAGGACACAAAGCAGGGTTCTTGATCTTCATCCACCTGCACAACATAAAAAACATGGACATCCTGTTTTAGAGAAACTACGATACTGCACAGAACCCTTAAGCTCCCAGGTAGGGCTGCACCTACTCATGATTTCAGACTATCATCTTTTTTTACCTGCTTGTTCTATTCAGGGTTGTGGAGGAGCAGGTGCTGATCTCCAGGAGTCAATATGCAAAAGGTATCAATAACATAAAAATAATCAATAAAAATATTCAGTCAGTCGGTAGAGGTTTGCCATTCAGATAAACACTAATATGCGTGGGACATGCAGAAAATATCACTCATTTTCTGCTCCTAACAATTCACGTTAACTTAACAATCATCCATGAGACCTTGTTAAGCTCACATTAATGTAACTGTGCAAACATTATTTAAATAAAGGCAACATGATGCACTAACTTTACTTCTAGCTGCCGTCTCTAGTCCAGAAGGAGGTTTGCAGAATATGCTTTGCTGCTTTGCCCAATCTGCTATCAATGTTTTGTTTCTCAGTAAAAGGATCTGTTTTGATTTGTATTCATCTCCTCCTAGCCCTTGGTTGGCCCTTTCTTTACATTTGTCTTGGTTAGATGACTTTGTGCAGTCTTGGTGAACAATAGATACAATTCTACCCCAGATGTTCCTGTCATGCCTTGTAGTTACAAAACACATTTATTCCCTCCATTATGATGGGAGCTGGTGATTAATAACTCTGTATAGGACATGTCAACCACCACAACAACAAAAAAACAGTCTATCATACAACAGTGACTAATTGTTATGACCTTTTTCCAAGGGTTTTGATAGACTGGAGCTTGAAATGAAATGGAACCACCCATGAGTAAAAATATAGTGAGCTTAGTGTAATTTAACATTTATACATATTAACTTAGTACAAAAAGTAAGGAAATTTGTGTTTGGTAGATTAATTCTTTGTCGTAACAATGCTTCTTGGCAATAAATCTTACAGCGGACACCTGACTGGCAGCAGCTGGGGGGACCAGAAGCTCAAAACAAGAGTCAACAGCAACAGGAGAATAAGCTGTTTTGCAGAGAGGATTTGGAAGTTTTTTTTATGTGTGCAGCCCACATACCCAGCTCTACTGCACATCCCACACATGCACGTTCCTTACAAATGTGGCATTATTTAAAAGGGAAATTAACAGGCTTCCCAAGGGTATAGGATTTAATACCATGAAGAAGTAATAGCAGTTCTTGCATTAAAGCCCCTCCTTCTGTGAGACCCTTGTTTCCTCCAACACACACGTATGCACATTCTACCTCTGCAACCCATTGATTTAAAGTGACATCACTTGTCCTATAAAAATGTTGAAGAAGAAAGCCTTTCTGGATATCTGAAATATTCATTTGGATAGAAAGGAAGTGAATTACGAATATCTGCAATACTTAATCAGTTGCACTGTTAAATGATGATAAACTGAATTTGGCAGCACGGTGGCTCAGTTGTTAGAGCTGATGCCTCTCAGCAAGAAGGTTGCCAGGTCTGGGACCTTTCTGAGTAGAGTTTGCATGTTCTCTCTGTGCATGCATGGATTTTCTCCAGGTAGTCTGGTTTCCTCCCACAGACCAAAACCATGACTGTTAGGTTAATTGATAACTCTAAATTGTCCCTAGGTGTGAGTGAGAGTGAATAGTTGTCTAGTTTGTCTCTATGTGTGGCCCTGTGATGGAGTTGCGACCTGTCCAGGGTGTAAACCCCCCCCCCCC
>NW_013952793.1:289125-292994 GCF_001266775.1 Austrofundulus limnaeus
TGTGTGTGTGTGTGTGTGTGTGTGTGTGTGTGTGTGTGTGTGTGTGTGTTTCTTGAATGCCCCTACCATAACATGTGTAGGTGTAAGAGTATGAACATGAGAGATGGGAAAAAGGCAAGGCACTGAGAGCGAGAGAGAGCAAGCTCTTCCTCACCAGCAAAGTGCAGTCTCAAGGTACTGACTCACTCCCGACTCCAGCAGCATTACTGTGTTTATGAAACACAGCAGACAACTGAAGCCAACTATTGTGGGCCATATATTATACACATACATTTCACAACCTAATTTTCAGAATGTTTGGTCTTACTGTTGTAAGACTTTTTTTAGAAGCAAAAAACTAAATATCTCACTATGCTTTGTATCTCTGCCAAAACATTAAGCAAATCATAAAAAAACCAGTGGCAGTGGAACCTTTAAATGTCTCTCGAGAAGCACAGTTCACGTATAGGAACCATATGCTGCTGTGGATGTTGGTAAAAGTTTCGATGAGTAAAACAGCAGTTACAAAAGCACAGAGGGGTCTGTTTATTTCAGCATGATCTCAAAGTTTTATGTAACTCTGAGCCAAGCTTAAAGAACAGACGGGTTGTTTGTTTGACACCTCAAAAAGCACAAACACCAAAACGTTAGGCTTCGCATTCCTTACGATGATGTTATATACTCTATGTGCTAGAATGATTATTTAACTCTTGGCCTGATCATTAAGGTTCACACTGCCTTGACATTTCTAATTGTATCTCTCTGATACATTTGTATAATCTGTACTCATGATTCTAAGATGTCATTTGATGTCTAAGGACCTTTCTCTCATTTCGATACTGCTTGTATAACTTGTAATTCTTCAAAAAGAAACACAAGTATAAGTAATAAGTAATAATAAGTAGGTCCTCTGGATGGGTTCTTCTTTAGTGAAATGTTTCATCTCTCCTCCAAGAGACTTCTTCAGTCTGATGAGTTTTAGATGAACTCAGCCTTATGAGCACTGCCTCCACATGGACAAACAAGTTAGTCACATGCAAAAGAGGACCATCGCCTAACAAAAGAACCACAGCCGAAGCATCCAAACCAATAAGTCAGGTGATGGGGCACATGACCCTCTATGAACAATAGCGCTAATCAAGCCTATTGTTAGGCGATGGCTCTCTTTTGCATGTGACTAACCTGTTTGTCCACCATGTGGAGGCAGTGCTTATAAGGCTGAGTTCACCTGAAACTCATCAGACTGAAGAAGTCTCTTGGAGGAGAGACGAAACGTTTCACTAAAGAAGAACCCATCCAGTGGACCTACTTATTTTTCTTTTTGATTTTTTCTACGTGGATTACTGAGATGCATCAGGACAACTTATAATTCTGTTATCGGCTGTTCATGCACTCCGCCCGGAAGTATATAAATGCATTTCCTGCCTGTTGCTAGTCAGTAGCTACGTGGCCGGACCTCTGATTCGGTTCTGTTACGTCGCTGCTCATTCTTGCAGTTGCAACCCTTTTATTAAATCATTGACGACCAACCACTCAGTCACCTTCTTTTATTCACGTGTTTCTGCCTTTGATAAATATTTCCATGACACTGTAAATATGAGATGATGTTATAATGAACAATAATGTAGCTGTTTTAATCAAACCTAAAAAATAACATTATGCTAACACAATCAGAGTATGTTTTGTGAATGACTCTCTGCTACAACCTCGTCAAAATTTAGCACAAATGTTTTAAAATGATTGTCGAAGGCCATCTTTAATTGGGTTAGCTCAAAAAAGACCTAATAGAAAATGTATTTCCGAGAACTTCTTCAAAACTTCTTCAGCAAAGAAACTCAGATTCATTCTTGTAGATATTAGTCACAGAATGATGATTGATGGGGATTTTTAATGCAACTGAGCCATTACCTAAATTTACTTCATCTTTGTTATCCCAAGTTAATATATAGTGTTCGGAGGGAAAAGTCGTTTATCTGCAGTAAATGGAAAAATGATGCAAAGCAACATTCAGTACTGAGAAAGATCCTTCAAAAGGTGAAGGAAGCAAATAAATACCTGGAGCTACCTTTTTCCTGCTGTTTCATTTGTGTGTGTGCGTGTGTGTCTGTGGATATGCAGGTGCGTTGGTGGGAAAGCAGCTGGGCAGTTGCCATGGTGATAAAGTATTTGCACTTCAGCTGCAGAACGGTAACATTTTCCCTCATGGACGGGGACCTTAAAGGTTGTAATTGAACAGGTTTTTCTTTTTCTGATGAGCTCAGACAGACAATGCATGAGGCGGACGGTCTGTGTGACTTCTCACTCATGTCAGATAAGATGCGAGTTATTAAAGGAGGCCCACAGGCGGCCTAACGTGGATTGGATTTCAAACCTGAGGATCACAGTACAGTGGAGAGAGAGGGATACCCGGACAGAAGATCAGTGTACAGTAAGCAGAGACGCTAAGTCAGTCTATAAAACAGCGTACGCATTCCTGAGCTGGAAACTATAAAGGCTTCATTTCCAGACCTGTTTGAGTGTCGTTTTTGTTCTATTCACCAAACAAAGTGAATGCTGAGTCAGCATATTATTTTCCTGTTTTGTAGTTGTTGTTTTTTTTCCCAACATTCTTTGGACTCAAACTACTTTCACATGATTTGTGTTATTATAATATTCAAAAATCTAAACATTAAGCCCAGTCTGGAACACATTGCCATGATTTTTAGTAAATGTAACATTTTCATGTTTTGGTTTATTCATGTTCTGTGCAAAAAAATCACCATAGAAGCACATTAGGAGCACTTCATTATTTTTTCAAAACCTGCTCCCTTACTTTTTCTTCATAATGCATGCTCTATTTTAGCTGTCTTACTCTGTTTTTAGCTTGTAGCTTCTGTTTTGCACATATAGCTTTTAGTTACACTGTTGCCATAACTGTTTTTTTGCAACTTTAGCAAATTTAAACTTTTACCCATTCATCCAACCATCTTTTATCTGATGCTTTTTATTTTTTACTGAATCAAAGTTTAAGTTTTATGATTTTTACTGATTTTTTTTCACAAAATGCTAATTGTGAGTTTATGTCACAGTCTAGCATTTATACTGTTTATAATGTTCTAATGTTTTTCAAGCAAACGATTCTGCCTCTTACAGAGGTTCTTAGTACCCATCCAGGCAGATTTCCATTTTATTTCTTCCTTCTGCACCCTTTTCATTCAATAATTGCTTAGTGTTTGCTAGTGGTTTGTTTGTTTTTAATGGATTTTTGTTGTTTTTATGGATGAAATGAATTAAAAAATAATAATAATCCAAATTAAAATGTAGATTTTTGTCTACTTTCACCCTGTGTGTATCTCTATTAAAGGACGTTATATTTAACTCAAAACATTCTCTTCAACACTGAAATTGAAGTGTCTTTATTTGGCATAACTCCTTTATAAAACACTAGAAACATCACATTTTATTTCTGTGATCATCAAAGTTTCTGCTGTTCACAGTTTATGACTTTTTTATCTCCCCTGTAGATATAGTTACCATGGTGAACAAATTGAATCACTGTCAAAAGCTTTAAGTATTTCTTTTTACATTTCTTATACAACACATTCAACAACATGTAGTTGTAGGCATTTTTCTTTTATCTTAGATCATCATAGCGTTGTTAGAGTTTTGAATAAAAGCAGCACTGGCGTCCATCAACATTTACTAGTTGTATTTATTTATTGCATTTATTATGAAGAATACCAAAAAAACCAACCCATTCTCACTCCCAAGTCGTCACATATTGACGCTTTTCCAAGGTTCCCTGTACGTCCGATTTTGACGCGCCGGGTACCCCCGTCACGTCAGTTACTGACGAGATGGGGCGAAATCTGTTGTCATATTTTCAGAAAGTGTAGAAAATGTGCAAAAAC
>NW_013952793.1:294764-299266 GCF_001266775.1 Austrofundulus limnaeus
CCCCCCCGCACTGTGACTGCTGGATGGGCACCAGTGACCCCTGTGACCCTTAAATGAAGAAAGCGGTATAGATAATAGATGATGAATTGACTGTATTTATATAGTGCTTTTCAATCCAACCAGAAAACTCAAAGCATGTTACAACAGGTTCAACTGTGCTCTCATTTACCCATCCACACTTCTATATACTGTACTGTATATACATATACTGTATATACATATACTGTATACATATACATATATACACATATATATATACATATACTGTATATATATATATATATATATATATATATATATATATATATACAGTATATATCAGACGACATGCTTTTAGAGTTCATCTTTGATGCTATATAACTATTTTGATAGTCAAACACACCACTGATTAAGTAATTCAAATTGAGAACTGAGTTTCTTTGGTGCACACTCAGTATTGGTCCTATTCTCAACGTAATCCAAGTATATTTCTGAAGTTTTACCATTATTCATCAAGCTAACTACAGTGGCTTGTGTACATCTAATAGTTCAGTAAACAAGTAAATGGCAAACTCTCATCTAATCTCACCGAACATTATAGCTGCTAACTGGTGGTTCAGTTACTGTTGCCTCTAAGAAAGTTGCAGGATCAAATCCTGGCCTGGGACCTTTCTGGGTAGATTTTGCATGTTCTCCCAGTACATCTGTGGGTTTTCTCCAGGTTTTCCGATTTCTTCCCATGGATCAAAATCAAGCATGTTAGGCTAACTTCAAATTGTCCCTAAGAGTGAGAGAGTGAATACTTGTTTGTCATGTTTGTCTTTATGTGCCCCTGTGATGGAGACGTGACCTGCTCAGGGTGTGCCCCAACTCTCACACAGTGACCGCTGGAGAGACGTATCATCAAGAAAGAAGCTGTTAAAGATAATGGATGGCTTAGACAGTTTTTAGACTTCCTCATTCTCCCACAAGGAATTAATGATGACGAAGAGCAGAACATCTCAAGTTTGAAGCTGTGGGTTGTTTTAACTGCTGAAATGATTCTCTGTGTGTTCGGGGTGTTGATGTGTCTGTAGCATTAGCTAAACATCTCTTGAACTGTTGGACAGAAAGTCTCAAAGAGTAATTACTGAAGACTCATCTAAAACTAATTAATCTTTGAAGTCAACAAAACTAAAGACGACAGCTAATTAACTTTTGGAAACATAAAAATATCTGTAACTCAGACACTTTTAATGCAAATGAGCCAAGGTTTGGTGTGATATTAGCTGAGACGTCTCCTCAACAAATACTCGAAGCTCTGACAGATTACACAAGATCTGTTTTATATAGTTTAGCGTCAAACTTTGGAGTCATCTGTCTGTCTGTTGGAAAAATATCTCATGAACCACAGGACAGATTTCAATGAATTTTTCGGTAACTAATCATTGGAAGGACATGTACTTTGCAATTAATTAAAGGGGACCTATTATGCAAAAATACATTGTTTTTACATGGTTTTATGCTTCGATTTGGGTCTTTACTGCTCCCAGAAACAGTCCAAGTGCCAAAACATACCCCCAGTTGTTTTTTGACAATATACAAATGTTTAGCAAACAAGCGGTTTCCAAAACCTGAGGATAGTGACGTCACAATCCCGGTGACCTAACAACGCCAAGGCGAGCCCAGCCCCTCACCTGGTCAAGTAGGGGTCTCTGCGGACGAGTGAGCGTGTCCCAACGAAAGGCGATTCTAAAGCGACACATCTAATTTGATGGACTTGTTTAAAGGGACACACCTGACTGGACAAGCAAAAAAGGGGCGATACCATACGGCACTACCTCATTGGAGAAGAACAAAAGGGGCGTTACTGTACGGCACCACTTTTTCTGGTGACCCCTACTTGGGTCACATTTCTCCTGGTTAACCTTAGTGGTGGGGTCAGGGTCAGGCTGTAAAGAGATCAAGCAGGATCTAAGGATACTGTCATGTAGGCCTCGTAGCCCACAGTGTTATGCTTTAGACACGCCCACTCTTGTGACATGCCCACTTTGATTCTGCAGATAACCCCTTCTCCACCTGGTAACCTATGCCGAGACTCTGCCCACTTCTCCGCAGGACGGCTAAGAAGGGGTTATCTGCGGAATCAAAGTGGGCGTGTCTAAAGCATAAACACTGTGGGCTACAAGGCTACATGACGGTATCCTTACATCCTGCTTGATCTCTTTACAGCCTGACCCTGACCCCAACACTAAGGTTAACCAGGAGAAATGTGACCCAAGTAGGGTTCTCCAGAAAAATTGGTGCCGTACAGTAACGCGCCCCTTTTGTTCTTGTCCAATCAGGTGGTGCCATACGGTGACGCCCCTTTTTTTGCTTGTCCAGTCAGGTGTGTCCCTTTAAAAAAAGTCTGTCAAATCAGGTGTGTCGCTTTAGAATCGCCTTTCGTTGGGACACGCCCACTCGTCCGCAGAGACCCCTACTTGGGACAACTATGTTAGTTCTGCTGTTTTTACAACAGTCATGGAGAACAGAGATGCGTGGCTAAATTTTATTTTAATGTAATTTAATTTCTATTTTTGTTGGTAATGTTCTAGCAATATTGCCATAGAAAGTTGAAGTTTGTGTAAATAATTTCACCATGGATTACTTTGGAAAACACTACCAGCAGGATTTACCCAAGAACTTTCTACAGAAAGGAAATGTCTGTACGTATCCTCACAAATCTGCAGATGACAGCGGTAAGTGATGTGTTGTGAGTTTGGTGTTGCTGTAGCTTTGGTATGAACAGGAACACTGAACATATTTTGGTAAAACTCTCGGAAAGTAATCACTTTATGTGCATGTATGACTTGTTAACTTTTGGAGTCAACCCAATTCAAGATAACAGCAGGTGAAAGACAAGGTCAACTCTGTCCATCACAGGACAGACACATGACACATGAACTTCTACAGTCAACATAGAACCACCAAAGTCCACAAAGAAAGGCTAGCAGAGCTGAAATTCCAACCAGAGATCATCTTGCCACAATGTGACAGTGCAGACCACAGTGCAGTTCCATATGCACAGTATGCTGTGTCTTTCATTAAATTTACATACGTTGGAAAGCAGTGCTATATGAACTAGTCAGATCTCACGTGCTGATATGGGAAACGTAGATGAACTTCTGTCTGAACTTGAAGAAGGTACCAACACAGTATGTTCCATTGTGTGCAATTAATGGGTTTATGAGAATTGCAAGTCAATGCAATTTGTCCTTATTTACATTTTACTAAATGCCCCAGCTTTCTCGGAATTGTGATTTTTATACTTTGATGTTAATTAAAACTTTTTAGCTTGTGATGTGCCATCTCGACCAGGTCTCCCCTGAAAAAGAGATGTTAATCAAAGAACTTGCCGATTAAAACACCTATTTTATCACTTGGGTGAAGATTTAAACCAAGTGAGTTTCATCAACCTGCATTTTATCCAAACTGAAGTTTTCACAACTGAATGTTAACAGAAAATTCACACATAGCTGAAATATTACAGTTGCAGTCAGAAGTATCCATCCACCCATCATGGGCATGTCATATGAATTTAGCACTTTTAATCAATTATTTAAAGTACTTTTTTTACAGAGTGAAATGGCGATACACCATACAACATCAAGGATGCTTAAAACAATCATGGGACAGACAAGTTTATTGTGGGTTTTCTCTAAGTCACATTGGTTAAAAATGATACATTCAAATGTTCACAACCATCAAATACTTGATCCCTTAATACTTGATGCTGAAGAGTCTAGAAGGTCTTTTTAACTCAACAAAACCAGGATCTTTCAGCATCACATTATTGATCATGCTTGACTGCATCGTGTAGTGTCCAGAACTAAAAGGATTTGTTTGGCAGCACTCACTGGATTGATCAATACTCATCTGTGCCCCTCAGAAGAAAGAAAATTGGTTTAGATGTTCAGAAGCAAACTAGGATCTATGGCTCAAACATGGCAAGAACCCAGAACAAGTCACGCATAACTCCTTCACAAGCATGTGTAGGCCTACACACATTGCTTAAACCTGAGGCCCTATCCTGAGTAACCGTATTGTCTTTCGTGTACCATTTAGGAAACTGCATCATCTTGAAGGGTATGTGTTTTTGCCCTGTTTGCTTTGGCTGCATGGCTACAAGCATGAAAACACACACCAGGCTCTCCCTGTCATTAACACCTGTTTACTCAACAAACAACAAAACTGAGGATGGAGCTCAAGTTTCCATGATGTAGAGTGGTAAGATTAGTGTTTGTGATCCAGTAGTGTGTACTAAGATGATCAATAATAGAGCAGAGGAAACACTGAGTGAGGTATACAATGAGTTTAAAATCAATAAACTAATTTGGCATATGTACCCTGATGACAGTGTCCACCATTTCATTAACTACATTCACAGTACTGTCATCATCATCATCATCACCATCAGCAACATGTGTTCCTTAATAGAACAACATGGTTTCACAAAAGAACATTATATGGTCAGAAAAACTAGAAACTTATTATTATTATTA
>NW_013952793.1:299321-319566 GCF_001266775.1 Austrofundulus limnaeus
TATTTACACAATAAATATCAAGCAAGTTTAAATGTGACCTAAAACATTTTCGTATTATTAAAAGTAGGGGTGTCCCAATACTATGTCCTGATGCATCTCAATAATCCAGGTAGAAAAATCAAAAAGAAATAATTAAATAGGTCCTCTGGGCATGTTCTTTAATGAAATGTTCCATCTCTCCTCCAAGAGAACCCGTCCAGAGGACCTACTTATTTTTTTTTTCTTTTTGATGTCCCAATACAAGTTTTTCTCAAACTGAGTATGAGCACTTCAGTTTGGATACTCATCAATACAGAGTAAACATAACACAATGACTGACTCTAAAAACACTTTTTTTAGAACAAGGTGTCTCTCCTTCCAAAACAAACATACAGCATATGTAATGTTGAAACATTTTTTAAATAAATAAAACAAGATTTTTTTAACTTGTATACATTTCTTAAACATGGATCTGATAAAATTGTCACTTAAATTGTAAACGTTAATAAATTAAATTGAATATTCTTATTGGTAATGATGCAGAGTATTGAGGCTTTTTGTACAAATATTTGCAAAAATGCTGGCATTGAGATACGTTTGAAACAATGTTCTGACAAATAATCAATAGGTACAGCAGTACTTTATCATAGTATCATATTGAGAACAGTTATTATTATTTAGGTTTTTTTTTCAGGCTTAAAAAACTTTTTTTCTCAAAAATATATTAGTGCAAAATGAAGCTACCCATTAACTTATAATGAACCTCAACTGAGATTAATTTGTTACTGTTTCCTCAACTAAACAACATCTGTGGTCCTACTCAAATATATGTGTGCAGAGAATAGACACACTGTGTTTATACAGATGGTGCCAAAGCTGTTGAATGTTATCAGGTCACCTGATCAGCAATAATCAGTCAAAGGTTTACTGAACTCCTGGCGGGTTTTTATGTTCAGCAGCTTCATGACACAAATATTTATACTGTCAACACAAGAAAGCTGTTGAGTTTGTCTGTTTTCATTAAAGTATTCTCAATAATAAGTTCGGGGAATTTAGTTTAAATGAGGAATATGATACACACATTGCCTTCTGAAAAGTAACATGCAATCCTGACGACTTCTCATCAGTTATGTTATTAAAAGATTTCAAAACAAAAGTTTCAAAATCACAAATGTGGGTAAATTGTAGTTCAGTTCAGACTGGAGCTGTTTTAAAGTATACATATTTTGTAGAGAAATCCTGTTATCTTCAATCAAATACTGCCGGAGAGTGTTTTCACACCAAGATAGTCCAGGGTTCTCGATTTGATTGGGTGAGAAATTTTTACAACTTTTATTTTTTTAATAAAAAATATTAATTTCATTTAAAAACAAAACAAATGTTATACATACAACAAATAATAATACAAAACACAAATAAAATGAAAGGTAGCAGAAAGACGAAAAAATTATTATTATCTGCCCCTTTTTTTCAAAAGATAAATAAATTCAAACAACAATAATCTTGAAATAACAAAACATAAAAAACTTCAGCTCCTTCTCGAACAACACTTCTTATAAATGCACATTATACAAATTCATATTTCTTCAACAATCTAACTTTTATCATTCTGATGAGATGGTATTCAGTAATAGAAACAGAGCTATTGATTTTCCTTTTCGAGATGATGGTGTAGAGATCTGTAGAGGCAATGAGGTGAAGTTTTTGGGTGTTATTATTGATGAAAAGCTGACATGGAAATCTCGCATAAATCACTTAAGAACAAAAAATAGTCAAATCTATTGCAGTATTGTATAAAGTAAGGGACTTATTTAATGACAAAACTTTATGTTATATAACGCAAAAATTGTTCCGCACTTGATTTACTGTATTGAAGTCTGGGGGAAAGCATCTAAAACAATTACAAATCCCATCTTTGTTTTACAGAAAAGAGCCATAAGAATTATCACCAGAAAACATTACCCATCAAATACATTATTTTATCGGTTGAAATTATTGAAATTGTATGAGTTGGTTGATCATAATATTTTGCAGGTTATGTGTAAAGCTCATAAAAAATATTACCTCTAAATATTTAATTAAATTTTGTTAAGAGAGTTAGTAATTATAACCTTAAGGGTAAAGAGATGTTTGTAAAGCCCAAAATTTGAACAAATTTGAAGGACAGATGTACTTCAGTCCAAGGAATAAGACTGTGGAATAATCTGGAAAGTGATTATAAAAAGGCTGGCTCAGTACATGTATTTAAGAGAATGATAAAAGTTAGATAGTTGAAGAAATATGAATTTGTATAATGTGCATGCATAAGAACTGTTGTTCGAGGAGTTGAAGTTTTTGTTATGTTTTGTTATTTCAAGATTATTGTTGTTTGAATTGTTTTTTTAAAAAGGGGCAGATATTAATAAGAATTTTTTTCTTCTTTTTACTACCTTTCATTTTATTTGTGTTTTGTATTATTATTTGTTGTATGTACAGCATTTGTTTTGTTTTTAAATGAAATGTATATTTTTTGAATAAATAAATAAATTCTCTTAAATAAATTTATTGATCCAGCATTTTTATAATCACTTTCCAGATTATTCCACAATCGTATTCCTTGGACTGAAGTGCATCTGTCCTTCAAATTTGTTCGAATTAAGGTTATAATTACTTACTCTCTTAACAAAATTTAATTGAATATTTGGAGGTAATACATTTTTATGAGCTTTATACATAACCTGCAAAATATTATGATCAACCAACTCAACAAAGTATACAAAGTAACAATTTGTAATTGTTTTACATGCTTTCCCCCAGACTTCAATACAGTAAATCAAGTGTGGAACAATTGTTGTATTATATAACATAAACAGAGCTTTGTCATTAAACAAGTCCCTTAGTTTGTATAATACTGCAATGGATTTGGCTATTTTTGTTCTGAAGTGATTTATGCGAGATTTCCAAGTCAGCTTTTCATCAATAATAACACCCAAAAACTTCACCTGATTGACTCTACAGATCTCAACACCAACTCAAAAAGGAAAATCAATAGCTCTGTTTCTATTACTGAATATCATATTAGTTTCACTCAAATTTAATGATAATTTATTTATTTTAAACCGTTTGTATTTTAAAAAATTCTGTTTGCATCATCCCCATCATTCGTTCTAGATATTTTCCTAAACAGAAAAATGTAGTATCATCTGCAAATAATACAACCCAGACACATTCACTAAATCATTCAGATATAAAATAAATAACTTTTGTCCAAATACAGAACCCTGAGGAACCCCACATGTAATATTGCAGAGTTCAGATCTTACATCATTTACAAACTGTTTCCTGTTTTCCGGATAACTACTGTAGATACCCACTCCAATGCTGGACCTCTTATACCATATTTCTTTAACTTTTCGAGAAGAATGGTGTGGTAAGTGATGTCAAAGACTTTCTTTAAATCAACAAAAGCACTAATACAATACTGTTTTTGGTCAACAGCAGTTGTTATTTGTTCAATTAAGACCATGAGAGCCATTGATGTTGAATTTTTTTTGCCATAAACCCAGGGATTACCTTGGCTATTTTCATGTTGTCTGGAAATACAGTATACCAGTTGAAAATGATAAATTACATATATATGTAAATGGCTCAGTGACATAGTCCATTTTTTTTTTACAAACATCATATCCATGTTCACCAAGTCTTTTGATCTTTTGTTTGCAAGATTTATTACAATATTCATTATTTCTTCTTTATTGGTTCCATTAAGAAAAATACTATTGGTACATCCCATGACTGTATGACTCACATTGTTTTCTATTTGTTTTGTATTTTAGCTGCAAGACTTGGACCAACATTCACAAAATAATGATTAAATCCATTTACAATTTCATTCAGATCATATATTGTCTTCCTTTACAAAGTACTGTGGAATGCCTGAATTTTCTTTATGATTTTTCAGAACACTATTCATTACTCGTCATGTTGCCCTCATATCACTGTTACTCCTATTTAATAAATCACTGTAATATTCCTTCTTATGCTTTCTTATAATACATACCAACTTGTTTTTATACTTCTTATATCTCTCTTCTGATTCTTTTGTTCTTAATTTCAAAAAGCATGAATTTAAGTAATTCTTTTTTACAAGCATTTTTAAGCCTTTTGTCACCCATGGTTTATCGACAGTATTTCTCTTTGTATCATTGTTTTTACATAATTCTTTCCATACAAATCTTCTATAATATTCATAAACACATCATATGTTTTGTTCACATCATCAACAAATACAACCTTCCTTTTTTAATCATCTTTTAATTTATCCAAAGCTTTTCTTCATGTGTCTATTATTTTTTTCTTGATTGTAACTACTTTTGTGCTACTTTGATCATTTTTATAAATTGTAAAAATTGGTAAGTGATCACTTACATCAGTAATCGAAATACCACCCATTATCTCTGTGTTTGTTATATTTGTAAAAATACGATCAATTACTGTTGCACTATGGGTTGTGATTCTTGTTGGTTTTGATAACAAAGGACAAATGTTCAAACTGTACATTGAGTTTATAAATGTACCAATATTGTTTGAGTCGGTTTTATTTCCCAAGTCAATATTGAAGTCACCACACACAAAAATTGCTTTGTTAGAAGTTTTTCCAGTAGCTCCATGATTTCATCAGTGAATGCCTCTATATTTGATCTGATTCACGTTCACATTGCAGAGGACCAAACCACCTGGACAACATCAGGCAATTACAGTATCTGCTCGTTTGGGGCAGTACTGCTCTACCTGAGCATGACCATAAAGCACAAAAACATTAGGAAAAACAAAACTATGATCCTTTTTGGCTAGGACCAAAAACAGAATGTAGTTAAGGGAAAATAAGAAAGAGAGAAACAAATTCATGTATCGATCCCATCATATTTATACTGATCCAGTACAACAATGTTGGTATTGTTATCACTCCCTCATACCGGCACAATTAACTACAGAAAACTTGGACTAGAGCTCAAGTTTCTGTCATGTGGATTTATAGAATCAGTATGTATTTAAAAGTGAGGATGGGGTTGTCATTATCTCATTTTTAAGACCACAGCAACATGTTCACAAACACTTCCCGTTTTCACATTTAGGTTCCTGTCTTCACACTGTTATGGACTAATTATTTATATCTGTTTCACCTTGACGCTGTCCATTACTAATATCTTATGATAAGTACTTTCGGCTGTTTTAATCTGTTTGCCCCAGACTTCAAGACTCCAGCAATGCATGACCTCTCTTATTTTGATAAGGTAGCTTCTGGGCTGAGAGGCCTGTTATTGGTTAGGTGGTTGCAGTTGTCGAACGGTGATTGGTTGTAAGCATGTCACATGATGTTATTACTGGCTGCTCTCCGCTGACGAGAGCCAGCCACAACTCGACAGACTTCCTGATTGACCTCTGCTGTGTTGTTGCTCAGATTAAATCAATTGATGACCATACACGCAGACTTTCTGTGCATTTATTCCAACGTGTTTCTGCATTCTTGATAAATCTTGCTACCACAACACAATTTTCAATTTGGTAAAGATATTTCCATACGATTTGTGTTATTGGGATCTCTTTTTTGTCTATTTTTACCATGCTTTTTTAGAAAAAAAGGTTACATCAATTGCCTTCCTCGCATAAACAATAATCCATCACACCAGGAAAAGTGCCTTCCACAGGCTGCTGTGAAGAAACACTGAAAATTTAATCATGGTGGAATGAGTCCCCAGTGTTCCAGTGAGCAGCACAGGCCGTTAGCCTTTGTTGAGTTATTCAGAGTTATCAAGACGTAAATATTAAAACAGGAGGATTAACGTGATTTTTTTTTTTTACTTGGCTGCATTTGTGCAGAGCTGAAAGAGGAAAGTGTACTGGAGATGCCTTGTTTTGAGACTCTCTTAAGACTTGATTAATTCAGAGAGATTTCACCTAGAGCTGGAATGTGAATTATTCAGAAATTTAGAAAGATAGTCTCTTTAGCTCATGACTGTAGCTTTATTTTTAAAGCCCAGGATAAACTGCTGTTTAGATTTCATTAATAAAACTAGATATACCATCCGTCCATCTATGGCTACGTTCACACTGCAGGCAAATCCGACCCAAATCCGATTTTTTTGACCCATCTGACTCATATCCGATTTTTTTATGACAGTCTGAACGCGACAAATCCGATTTTTTCAAATCCGACCCAGGCCGTTTCAGTATGTGGTTTTAAATCGGATATATATCTGATGTTTTCAAAGTGACTGCAGTGTGAACGCTCATGTCACATTCATCTGACTTTTTCATCAGGAGGAGGGGGTGAAGGATCGATAAGACACTAACCTCAAGTCTCACTGTTTAAATCTGTAGCTCCGTGTGTTTACAGCTCCAAAACACAAGTCCAGTTGCTTCKTCTTTTTACTTTTCATTTTCCACGTAGATAGTATGATAATAATGGTCCAGCCTGGGTCCCGAAGAGTATCGATCCTAAAGTTCGATACTTGGCCGATACTTTTTTCCAGCTCGTAGTTTCTTTAAAAAAAAAAAAGCTTCACTGGAGCATCCCGGTCAGAGGCAGGTTCAGTTATAAACACTGACTAAACAAGATGTCAGATAATTATTTAATCGGCTCTGATTAAACAACAACTTCAGATACGATGTGCAAAATGTAGCATCCATGCTAGCTCTGTAAACAAACCAGCCGGCTGATGAGACGTCACGTCTTTTACTGCGCATGTGTGTCACATCAGTGCTGTGTTGCGTTCACACAGGGGTCTGATGCAGGTCACATTTAAAATGTAATGTGAACGTTCACACAAAAAGATCGGATTTTTTCAAAAAATCGGAACTGAGCATTAAGACCTGCAGTGTGAACGTAGCCTATCATCTGCTGCTTGTTCTGGAGTCAGGTTGTGGGGCAGGAGCTTGAGCAGGGAGGTGCAGACATCTCTATCCCCTGACACCTATTCTGGCACTTCTGGGAGGTTTTTAAAGCATTTCCAGGCCAGCTGAGAGACACAGTTTCTTCAGCATATCTTCAAAAGTATCTCCTCCCAATTGGACATACATGGAACATCTTCCTACAGAGGCAGCTGCAAACTGCTTCACTTGGATATCATAGCACAGTGACACCAACAAGAACACGTCATTGGCAAATAGTACAAATGAAATCTTAAGGTGACCAAAATGAACCCCTTTTTGCCCCCTAAAAGCACAGATAAATTAAGTCCATAAAAGTTATGAAAATAATTGGTGGCAATGGACAGTTCTGACAGGGTATGACTCTGACATACTGCTGACAATGCAAACCAGACTCCTGAACTTCGTATAGGGACTGAAAAGTCCAATGCATGCCCAATCCCATAGTCATCCACAAGCCATCCCAGGAAACAAAATCAAAGGCAATTTTCAAGTCAAAAACCACATGTGGGTTGTTGGGCAAACTCCAAAGACCCCTTAAGGATGATTGCAAAGGTAAAAAGCTTGTCCAGTTTTCCATAGCCAGGACCGAACTCATGTCCCTCCTAAATCTGAGGTTTGACCATCAACCGGACTTTCTTCTCCAGCATCCCTGACCAGACCTTATTGGGTATGTTGAGGATTGTGATTTCCCTGTAACTGGAATACAGCCTCCAGTCCCACTTTTTAAAATGGGAAACTACAACCCCAGTCTACCTCTCCAGTTGCACTGACACCAATGTCCATAAAAATCTCTTTATAAAACCCATTTCTAGTCTCTGGCCTTTGGACACCATTTGTAAATGTTGACTTTTAAATTGTTTGTATTTATTTTTTGTTGGCTTTATGATTGAATGAATGTTTTTATTATGTGCACCTTGTTCTGTGGGTGTTTAAAGTGCTTTATAAATAAAGATGATATGGTATTGTATGGTATGGTATGGTATGGTATGGTATGGTATGGTATGGTATGGTATGGTATGGTATGGTATGGTATGGTATATTGCAATGTTACAATAACTTGTCAAACAATACAGCCCAGCATCACCTGGAGTCGAGGAACTCAGGGAGACTCTGTTTACCACTGGAGACCTGCCACCACAGAGCTTTTTCACTACCTCTGCAATCTCAGCCCCAGTTATGCATGGCCATCCTCAAGCCCTCAGACTCAGCTTCCTCCATGGAAGATGTTCTTGGAGGACAAAGAAGGTCCTTAAAGGATTTCTTCCACTGTCTGACAACATCACTGATTGAGGTCATGCAGTGTTAGTAAAGCTTTAGCAGTTTCCCAGAATCTTTTTGGAGCTCCTTTTTAGTGCAGCTGAAGGCGGGGTCTTCGGTGCTCTGAGCCTAGCTTACTGGATATCACCTAATTATACCAAACTTTTAATTTATGTTTTTATTGATGCTGATGCTTCTCGATTCCCCTCACACTGCACTTAACCTCATCTTCATCAACGTTAAGTTTAGTTAATGGAAGAAACTCAGGCACATTGAAAGTTAAATCCCATCATCCAGACATGGGAACAACATGAAAGCCAATGCAGCTCTAACAAAGTGATGCCTGCACATATCAGAACATAAACACTGTAACATGTCATGCCTCTTGTGTGTAAATTTTAGAATAAATTTTAAAGTAGCAGCTATATTCTGTTTTGCAGCCTCCAATTTGCTGGAATATTGGGAAACATGAATGTGATATTGATCTTTTTGTCAGGGCAAAGAAAACAAAATATGCTACATAAAATATCTCATTCTAACATAACTGAGTTTTATCTTCCAAAGCATTACGCATCTGGCTATCAGTTCAGACACCAATAGGACATAAAGCGAGTCTACATCAAACTGGTTTGTAGAAAGACAGTTGTTTTTGCAAATAAAACATTGCTTTGTGTTACCAAACATATTCCCTGAATCCTGTTTGCCTGTTGAGAGGTTGTTATAGAAAATTAAATTACATCCTTCGGGAATACAGTGTAATTACAGTACTGTACTAAATTCAATACAACTGTAAATTTGACTAAGTTAAAGGCAGTTTTGTTGGTTAAGGTTGATTAGTTATGGTGTCCATCTTGAATTGGGTGGACTAACGAGTTGTAAATTCAAATCCAGTGAAGCTTTTCTTGTTTTCATTCAAATCGGCATGCATTCTGGGTATAGTTTTTCATACTGTGATGTACTGTGACTGAACCTTTACAGTATGCAGTGTGACATTTTAAAAAGAGTGTTTTATAAGAACTTCTGAAGAAAATTAAAACTTAAGGCATGCCAGCATTATTTTATGGGAAAAAACTGTTTATATTAACATTTGTGTATGTTGGTGAGTAAGGAGATAAAATAAAATTAATGCTATTTGTATAATAATGTTTGAAAAAGTGTGTAGTGTTTGTACACCGGCAACGGTAATGCAGAAGTATTTTATTTTATTACAATGGCATAATGAAAATAAAGTTAGTTTTAGGAAACTGCCAGTCTTTCCTCTTAATACAAAACAGGGATGTAAAGTTGACTCATTTATAGCTAATAAATGATCTAATTCAGATTCAGATGATTGCAGTTCAACAAAATCATGTTAATCAGTAGAAGCAGGGAAACATCTAAATTATGCAGGAGTTTTCTAACCAGGGTTAGAAAACAGCTGCTCCAAAGTAACATAATGTCAAACTGATGATCAAATTCTACTGTAAAAACACTTTAATAAAATTAAAGCCTGTTGCCAAGAAAATTTCATTGTCACAAAACTGTTTATAGGAGCAAATTATGGGGACACAAATTGCAGCTGAAAGATCATTTCATTTTAAAGCAGTTGAATAATTTAATCCCTCTGGCGGAGTACAGAAATCAATGGCACAGAGAATTATTTTAAAGCAATAAAACTTCGCTCTTACTTTGACTGTCAAATTTCCTGATGATGGTGTCCAGGAAAGTGTTCTGCGGGGCCACATGGCCCCGCCGCACCGGCATCCTCCCTGCTGCAGCGGCCGCTGAGCTCTCAGACACTTCGGGACTTTTGACAACAGCAGCCCGTCACTCCGAGGTACCCCGAGGCGAAGATGGGAGGAACTGAGCCAAAGTTTCACCGAGTGGCTCAGACTAGCAGCAGCCCCGAAAAGGAAGAGAAAGTGAGGAGAGTTCTGGAAACAGGAGGCGCGCGCGTTGTTTCCACGCTCGGGTTTCGAGCCTGAGACAAGAGCGGGGTGTCTCTGAACCCTGGAGGAGGGGGTGGGTAACAGGACCACCTGTCAGGTGACACTCCCCTCCAGCTCTCACAGTGGATGGAGCGCGACGGAGCTCTCATCCTGCGCTCCGGTCCGCTCCCGGGAGGCGGAATGGACGATGAGCGTCGTTTGAGCCATCTTTGAGGGACTGCGCGCTTTCTGTTTACCTCCCGCTCTGCCTGTTTGTTTATTTGCTTTTGTTTTTTAACCCCTCTGAGGCTGAGAGTGTCAGACTTAGGGGCAAATGAACGCAAAGAGGACAAGAGAAGAACTGAGCACGGCTTGAGTCGTCACAGATCTGTTTCTTTAGGAGCTTGTTCTGCGTGTCCTCCTCCTCCTCCTCCTCCTCCTCCTCCTCGCTCTGCGCGCTGCCGGATGACTTCAGCTCCCCTGGCGTCTATAGCTGCGCGTCGTTTTAACCCTTTGCTCATCAACCCCGAGCTAGTTATTAAAACAAATTGATCTCATTCACAAAACGAACAAAAAAACAATGAATAAAGCCTGCAGGTGCAGGAGTCAGTCCATTGGATGAGACAGAGACGCACCTTTCTCATCCACAGGGGAAGCAGCTTCACTTGCCTTCTTCTTCAGCTCCGGTTTACCCACACCCACCTCCCCAGTCTCCCATTGTAGCTACTCTGTTCGCTCTGTTGTCATTGTCAGTAAAAAAAAAAAAAAAAAAAAAAGGCACTTCGGCTCAACAGAAGCTTGTCTTTCTCCACAGGAAAGCCCTGCTGCAGCAGGATGAGGGCACCTAAGGAGGAAAGGCTGGTTTGATGCCGTTTTGTTTTGCTTCATCGGGGCTGGACGGGGATTCACCACTTCAGCCTGCTCATCTACGTCACCGCCGGGGGTTCCCCCCTTCTTCCGTGTCGGGGATGGTGCCTTTACGTAGCGTAGGAAATGGCAGTTTTTTTTGGCTCGCGCGCGTTTGGCAGGACCGAGCACTCCTGTTTGTCTGTTAAATTAAAGGATTTGGGGGGGATGGATATCTCTCGCCGCCTCTCACTCTAGTAACAGAGTGCAATCATCTTAAATTGAGAAGGGGTGAGTTGTAGCCCTTTTGATCATCATCATCATCATCATCATCATCATCATCATCATCATCATCGTTTATTTATAAAGCACAATAAAAACCAAAGTGCTGTACAGGTGCATAAAATAAAAATAATTAACAAAGTACAGAAATAAAATGAACAATAAAATCAAACAAAACAGCAAAGGCTGGCCTAATGATCCTGCTCTTCAGACTCAAATGCCTGTTTAAACAGATGAGTTTTTAACAGAGACTTAAACTCATTTAGAGACCCAGCAGACCTCACAGACAGTGGGAGATTGTTCCAGAGCCGAGGTCCTGCAACTGAAAAGGCTCTGTCTCCCCTGGTCACAAGCCGAGACCTGGGAACAACTAAAAGCTTTTGATTTACAGATCTCAGGGATCTGTTTGGAATGAGACGCTGTAAAAGCTCAGTGAGATAATGAGGTGCCAAACCATTTAGACATTTAAAAACTAAAAACAAAATCTTAAAAACAATTCTTAAAGAAACAGGCAACCAGTGAAGAGAATACAAAATCGGAGTGATGTGTTCGCGACGTCTTGTCCCTGTTAAAAAAACAGGCAGCTGAGTTCTGAACCAGCTGTAGACGACGAACCAAAGACTGATCCATCCCACAATAAAGAGAGTTGCAGTAGTCCAGTCTAGAAGTGATAAAAGCATGAATAACCCTCTCAAGTGCATTATGAGGCAGGTAATCCTTGACTTTACTTATAAGTCTCAAATGATAAAAGCTAGACTGGACTACTGCACTGACCTGTTCTTTAAATTTAAAATCAGAATCCAAAAACACCCCAAGATTTCTAACAGACACACGGCCAGACACAGGGTCCAGTGGTCCAACAGCACTACTGCATCCTGTCAGTTTATCAGAGTTACCAAATAAAATGACCTCTGTCTTTTTATCATTAAGATAAAGAAAGTTCAGGTCCATCCATGCGCTCACATCTTTTAAGCATTCAAGTAGCCTATTTACAGACTGGGATCTGCTAGATTTTAATGGAAGATAGACCTGAATGTCACCAGCATAAAAATGGTATGACACGTTATATGTGCGAAAAATAGATCCCAGGGGGATTAAGTACAATGAAAATAAAATTTGCCCTAGTATGGAGCCTTGAGGTACTCCATACTGAAGGTGAGCAACAGATGAAAAAAGCTGTCCCAACTGGACCGAGAAGCTTCTGTTAGACAACCCTGGTCAAACATTATGTGTCAGCACTCAGAAACTATACCACACCAATAACTGTAAATATGACAGTTGTAGGATTTTCTGTGTTAGATAAAGTCAATCAGCTGTGACAAACATCTTGACTCTAAAAATGAATCATTTGTAGTTATATCCATTGATTACTTTGAGTTTTGTTAAATTTAGTGAAGTGGTAGGTTATTGTCTGAATTTCAGACAAGTATGTTGCACAGTGAGTAGCCATGTGAGTATGTTATGAATGACTTTCAGCAACAACAATCCCACAAGGTTGTAGAAACCACTGAGTTAATTTTGTGTTTTTGACTTTAGTTTGTGTAATCCTATTTGATTATTTTTAATCTTTGTTGTGTTTTTTTCTGTTTTTTTTTTGTTTGTTTTGTTTTTTTGTACAGCAATTTGTTGCAGCTGTGGTTGTTTATGTGTGTTGTGGTTGTGGTTGTTTACTAGTTTTCTGAGTTGTGTGGTGATCATCTGCTGACTTCAAAATGTCAGTTGTAGATGTGCATGCAAAAGACAACATTCTGACAGTTTTATCAAAATGTGTCCAGTAGTTCATGAGTTAATTTTTAACAGACTTCCTTGAAATTGTAAAAATAAATAAATAAATAAAAGAATCTTATGAAATCAGTTAAAAAAACTGAAGTTGTGAATGATTTTCAGCTACTACCAAAGCCAATTTGAGATCAGCATCTGAGTCATAATCATTTTTGTGATGGCCTGTGTGTCACAATGAGTAGGTTTGTGAAACAAGATTCAAGATGCAATATTTCTGCAATATGATCACCAGAAACAAAAAATAAATAAATAAAAAAGATGAGCTGTGTGGTAGAGGCTAATTTTTATCCATTTTAACTGGCTAAAACTGTTTTTTGTTATGCTTTATTTGGAATAAATGTGTTGAAAGTATCAATTAAAACTGTCTTTCCTCTAATCCAACCCACCTGAAACAGTTCTTTGAAACACACCAGAGGAACACGCTGCTGCTGCTGCTGCTGCTGCTCTTTAGAGGCAGTTTTGAAAAATGACTCGCACAGTTCCATGAATTCAGATTATTTTTCAGACTTTTAATGACCAGTGAGGCATGATAAATTGCATCCTGGCTAGTGAATGATGACTGAAGGACCATCCATCAAACTGTGACATTTTGCTGGGGATTAAAAATGCATCAGCACCGTCTCCTTTTACTTCCAGCAGCAGAGCAGCTGAAAAGCCAGAGGTTACTTAGTTAAGAATAAAGAGGGGGGGAAAAGTGGCGATTATGGGAAACTAGTGTCAAAGCACAGCTAGGTACAGCATTTTTCTATATAAAATAGAACACAAACCACACAGAGATTAAAAAGGTAAAACAATTCTCATTCTGTTTATTTAGCAAAATTAGCAGTGCTGTGCCATGGGATCCCTGATTGTCACCAATTTCTACATAGAGGAGGTGGAACAGACAGCCCAGGACTCCTACCAGAGAAGTCAGTGGTTCAGATTTGTGGATACTTGCATCCAAGCTAAGAAGGTAGAAGTGCTCACCAGACGCTTCAGCTCTGTTGACAACATGAAGTTCAGCAGGCATGATGCTGTGGGGTGACAAATAAAACATCCCCAAAGACATTTCCTACCCTGGTATTGAACTGTTTGACCTGTTGCCCTCCAGGAGATGATACAGGAACAGCAAAACAAAAACAGACTGACTCAAAGATACAACCATCCTGAACTCACACATGAACTGACTTCTCAGTCTAACCCCTCCCAACCCCCACATCTTCCACCCACCAACTGTGCTTGATTAAATTATTTAATCAACTATTTAACATCATTGATGTACTGTGCAATATCTTCACGTGAATGTGCATGACCCTGTTTCTGTCTTTCTTACTTTTTACTTTGCCGTTAATTTCATTGTGCAAGGCATTGAATTCAATCCAGCTCAGTTGGTAGAGTCATTGCCTCACAGCAAGAAGGTTGTTGTATCAAATCCCGGTCGGGGACCTTTCTGTGGGTTTTCTCCAGACACTCTGGTTTCCTCCCACACACCAAAAACATGACTGTTAGGTTAATTGGTAACTCCAAATTGTCCCTAGGTGTGAGTGAGAGAGTGAACGGTTGTTTGTCTCTGTGTTTCTTTGATGGACTTGCGACCTGTCCAGGATATACCCCGCCTCTTACACTGTAACCACTGGACTGTGGGCACCAGTGACCCTGAAAGGAAGAAGCGGGTAAAAGATAATGTATGTATGGATTAATACAGGTACGATATGGAAAAAATATATAGTCTCATTAGAATTAAACATTGAATTAAAAACACTGAATTTTTATCCTTCGCGATTATTTATTTACGTGATATTTTTCTTCAAATTCACCAGCAAAAAAAAAAAAAATCACCTGCAGAAATTTACTTGCAAACGTGTTGACCTTCTGGTGAGTCAAGCCAAAGCAATCGGCATGAGAGTGAGTCGAGCAGCTTTTAGCCAATCAAATTACGCTCATTTGGTTACGTCACGTCAGTGCTGGCAGAGGTAACTCTCAGAACAGTCAGCTGGTTAGTGGCTGAATGAAAATGAATGAGGTTTTTCCTGTTAAGCAGATGTAACAAAACATCAGATACTGACGGCCAATCAAGGTCTATGTTTTCATCCAATAGAAGTGGGTGAAATGTGGGACTGACCTGATGACAGCTAGTGCACCACCCCGTCTAGTATGGCAAGCCATTTGAAGATAAAATGAGCCTAATTTGATTGGCTAAAAGCAGCTTGACTCTAACGCTGATTGCTTTAGCTTGAGTCATGAAGTCAACACATTTGCAGGTGCAGTTTTTTTTTTTTTTTCAGGCAAATCTTTTGCAGGTGAAATTTTCGCTGGCAAATTTGAGGCAAAAAAATCATATTATTTGAAGGAATAAAAGTTGAGTTATAAATTCTGTGTCTAAAAACAGTCTGATTCTAATGAGAGTGTTTCTTCCATTGGATTCATTTCAGTAACAGCTCCCTGTAATATTGTCCTCTGATCTGATCAATAGGAAGGAATAGACAAAAGTAGTCATTTTTATTTTTTATTGATCTATTGATTAGAGCTGGTGCTTCTCAAAGCAGTTAAAATAAACGCACCCTTATCTGCTATAGATGAAATATATGTAGTAATAATCCTGTTTGTGTGGTTTATAAAGAGGCTGAAGTAGGCGTGTCCATATGTGATTTTAATAGTTATTTCTTCAGAGGTTTTGGAGTTTTTCTATCACCTACATGCTCTGCATATTTGGTTAAAATATTTCACTGAATCCGGTATATGCAGGGTGTGAAATGTACAATTATATTTGATAAACACAAAAACAATATGGTCTACTGCATGTGCTTCATTTGGCTAAAGGCATGACTATTCCAGGATATTTCTAATTTTAAACTATGATTTGCTGTGTAAACACATAATAAATTACGTTTAATCAACCAATTTACATGACATAAAACACAAGTATATTTGGTTCATATGTTAGTATTTAAATCAAAACTGTCACCAAAACAAACCATCATACAAGAGAACAAACTGATGCACTACATTTAATTATATAAAAAAGAACAAATATCAAAACATGATCATTCTGGAAAATAAAGACAATTCAATGAAAATAAAAAAGCAATAAAAAATATGATTCTCCATTTGTTTATTGATCAGTCCAATGAAACTGGACTGAAATCATAAAAAAACACATCAAACTTTATAACCCAACATAAAGAAAACCTGGTAAATTAGCATTTCGTTTAAACAGATAAAACAAATAACCTCTCCGAGCTTAGATTCAAATCTTTAAGAATTACACAGCAGAAAAAGGCAGAAAAGAATATTATGATGAGCTGCAGCAACAGCAGCAGTATGATAAAAGACTTGAGAGCATCGCGTTCCTCTCATCCATCCATCTGTTTGTCTCATTCATCCATCGCTGAATCTGAGTGGTGCTCCTGCTCAGCGTGGGGTTCAGACGTTTTTTTCATTCTGCGCACGCACACACACACACACACACACACACACACACACACAGAGCTACACACTGAACACACCAACTCAGCGTCTGGACAGGTCACCTCCTGTGAGAGAAGAGACAAAGAGCTGACTAAATGTGCTGTTTTACACTGAAAGAAGGTGGCACATTGATAAAAAATTTAAAAAAAAATAAAAGGTGGCACTTTAGAATTGTACTTTTTTAACCTTATAAGTCATCAATAAATGGTTAGTTAACCTTGAAATAATCATTAATTAAGAATGATTTACATTTACTAAGCTACAAATAAACACATTTACTAATGTTTTACCCATAAAGGCTAATTTCTTACAAAACCAACATACCGTACTTATTGTTTATTCATGCTTAATAAGTCATGAATTAATGATTCTAGATACTGTGTGTCTATGTATTTAAATGCTCATATCCTTTCACACCATGTGTTAGACATGTATTAATTGTTGGGGGACATTTGGATCAACTATCTACTAACCCTGCAGTGCATCAATAAAATAAGGCAGTTGTTAGTAAAGTATGTTTGTGAACACTTCTAAAGTGAAGATTATTTTATGTTTTTTTTACATATTTGTGTTGAAAAAACCCTGAAGGGACACAAGTTCCTTTTGAACTGTGGAAATCAGACAAATCATAGTCAAATCAAATTATTTCTAAACAGTAATATCTGTCTTACACATGGTGTGAAAATGCATTTATATGAGCATTTACTACATACATTCACAATATTCACGAGTTATTAAGCATGAGTATACAAGGAGTATGTTGGTTTGGGAAGTAATTTTTTTTATGGGCAAGGCATTAATAAATGTGTTAATTTATAGCTTAATAAGTGTGAAACATCCCTAACAAAGGATCTTTGAGTGGTTGCAAGACAGAAGGGTGATACTGTTCCTGCCACACTGTTTGCCTGTTGGGGGCACCAGACCAGATTTATTGATCAATAATTCACCTTTTTATACATCAGACTCAAATACCTCACATAAGTGTAAGATCATAAGATTTCAGGGAACTCGTATCATAACAATGAGTTTGCATTAATTAAGAAGAAACCAATTTTGAAAATTTATTACAAAAATAGAGAATTCAAATTTCATGAATGGATAAAAATAGTAAAATATAAAAGACAAGAAAATAATAAAGGCTTAAAATAGGAGGTTAAAAAATTCTTAGATTATTTATGTTGTTCAATCAAAAACAAATAAAAGAAAAAAAAAGATTAAATACAATTTTAAACAACTGTAGGCTCAAAATATGCAAATAAATACTGAGTTGGTTATGTTTGTGTTGGCTAATGTCAGATAAGTTTGGGCTTCTTCAAATAAGCTGTCAGATAACTTTCAAAGTATGTAATACGTTTTCAGCCATTCATTTCAGAACAAATTAGGGCTTTCCAAGTTCACCTTGAGCCTAAATTTTCATCGTAAGAATTGGATTATTTACTGATTAATTTAGCCACTGTTTGTGTCTGACACGCTGTTGGTCATTAGTGTATTTATTTAAGCTCTGTTCAAATAAAAGAAATGAACACTAAATGACAACTTTTGAATCTTCCACGTTTGCTCATTTGATGAGATCAGATTTGATTTGAGATCACAAGTGTGTACTCTGATATCTGTGTGTACACTTAGGCATGTATTTGAATGTCTAGTTTTCATACTGACATGGGTGATAGACATGCAAATTGATCTAGGAAGGTTCATCCTCACCATGGCAGCTTGTGCACTCACAGCTGTGTATGACTGGGAGAACAACTGGCTCAATTTCTCCACTTTCACACTGCAGGCTCAGGAAACGAACTGGATTGTCTGGGTCCAGACGATAACTGCAGCACTCACATTCTGACCGGAGGTAGGGCTCCTGGAGAATAAGAAGGCAAAGAGTGGATAAGTAACAAAAGAGAGCACATAAATGGATATGTAGGAGGTAAAATGGCCTTTAAAAGTAAACCTGGCACCCCATACTCCCATATCACCCTTGACAGAATGCCTATAGGAACACAGTGGTAAGCCTTCTCAAGAGGGATGAAACACATTTAGAGTGGACAGTCAGCGACTCATGACCTCGTTAGCAGTTCTGTAAGGATCAAGATGATTTAGTCATTCTCCTCTACTTGTTTTTTGTAATTATTTCTATCAATAATGTGCTTTATTTGTCTCTTCCAGAGGAAAATACACCTGGACCAGTCCTTCTGTGTTTGTGTCTCTTTCCTGTCCCTCAAACCCAGCCGGTCGAGACAGATGGCTGCCTGTCCTGAGCCTGGTTCAGGTTCTGCCAGAGGTTTCTTCCTGTTAAAAGAGAGTTTTTCCTCTGTGCTGCTCAGGATGGGAGACTGTGATGAAGTAAAGATTCAACACAATCTGCTGTCTTCTTTAGATTTATTGTTTTTTTTTTTGTTTTTTTTTTTGTGCGTGTGTACAATGCCCTGAGACAGCGTTTGTTGTGACTTGGCGTTGTAACAGAACTAATACTTTTATGTTTAAGCAAGTAATTCATGACATCCTTTAATGACCTAGGTTTTCATGACATGCTGTTCATCTGCAGACAGAATGATTAAAGTCAGAACAAGATTTGCTAACAACAATAATCATTCTTAGATATCACTTGTGTTTATCTTTGTGTTTTCCATTGACCTTGTATCAAATCTTGCYAAGATGACATAATGGTGTTTGTTAATATATATATGAGGCCTCTTGAGTGAGTGACACAGTGGACAGTGGACAGAGTGGGGTGACAGAGAGAAGCAGAGGCACAGAGACAGGCCAGGTTGTTCTCTGTGTKTCCTGCTGTTGCAGTAAAACTCAGCTGATCATCTCACGGAGTACCTTCATTCTTGGACCACGTATTTCTCTTTGTTAAATAAATATTGCCATAACAGCGTTATATAATTGGACTGAATTGAATTGAATCAAATCGACATGACAAAAACCCAGTCCCAGATTAGCAGCAGAAAATAGATAAATTAGGTACAATGGATCATAGTTAAAGTAATAAACCTGATTTATTTGCATGATGAAGATGGATGGACAGATGGATAGATGCATGGATAGATGAGCAATTGATGGATGGACAGATGAATGGTTGGTTGTAGGAATGTGCGATATAAACGATATATGGTAGAAACGATATAAATTTGTCTTATGATAGAGATCTGTAATCTACCGGCCAACCGCGCAATTCTTTTTGATGATGTAACCGGCTGGAGTCAAAACAGATGAAGCAGGAAGCAGCCTGGCTGAGAGCGAAAATGAAGAGGGGGAAAAAACTTATCTGGACCTGGTTCGGGTGTGTGAAAATGAACGCCGAACTGTTTACATATTTACGTGACGGCGCGTTCTCCAGTCGCATGCCGACCGACCACACTGCCTGCTGCGGGAGGAGCGTGCGCCGCGGCTTGTGTGAAGGACTCGACACATGGGAGGTGACATCGCTCGCTCTCCATTCATTTCCACGCAGCGAGGCGACTGTCAGTGCAGGTGAAGTCAGTGCTCAGGTGGGACACACAAAAATCAGTCTGAACCTCGTTTCTCCTGGGGTCATAGCGAGACGACGCATGGCCGAATCCGCGCGCACTCCAAAGCGCGACTATGATTTTCACCCCGCCGGAGCGCGCAGGGATTAAACACGTGGAGTGCAGAAAAAATAATCTGCAAAGTGTGTAGAAAGGAATGAATACAAGCAATTTGTTTCACCACCTTAAAACAAAGCAGGTGATTCCAAACACAACATCCAATGGATGCAGATACAGTGGTTTGCAAAAGTATTCATACCCCTTGAACTTTTCCATATTTTGTCACATTACAACCACAAACATAAATATATTTCACTGGAATTTAAT
>NW_013952793.1:319655-329357 GCF_001266775.1 Austrofundulus limnaeus
TGGGTGTGAGCTCCTTTGTGTGTGTGTGTGTGTGTGTGTGTGTGTGTGTGTGTGTTATATATACAGTACACACGCACACACACACATATATATATACTGTATATATATATATATGATTTAACCAGGTAGATCTCCCTTAAATTTAGATTTTTATGGGAGACTTTAAAGTGTCCCTTAAAAAGGAGATTTAAAGGTCTAATTTTTTTTACCTATACATATTTATTCTACTCAATTAATGTGTGATTTATTTGTTTTCTATTACAAGTTTTATATCTTGATATATATATCGTTACCGCCACTCATCAAAATGTATATCGTGATATGAATTTTTTGCCATGTCGCGCATTCCTAGTTGGTTGATGGATGAACAGATGCATAGGTGGAGGGTTGGTTGATGGATGGATGGATGGATAGATGGATGGATGGATGGATGAATAGATCCATAGACGGATGGTTGGTTGGTGAATTGATGGATGGATGGATGGATGGATGGATGTGAAGGGAATTTGTGACCAATAAATGGAAGTCTGAATAATATAGCTAAAAAACAGTTGAATCTCTTCTATAAAACTTTGTTCTTGTCTCCAGTCAGCTCCAGCTGCACTCAGCAGGTCTCAGAGTAAAATGATCTTTATCTTATCTGAATATAAAATCAGAGCCCAGACTGTCCCAGGCTGCTCTAAGACAGAGACTGCACACAAGAACTAACAAAAAAAACCTGGACTCATATAATGATGATTCAACCTTTTAACATCTATGCCTCTTCCTGGTTACACCCCTGAAGGAGGTAACCTTTACATCAGACGATAGAATGTAACCAACTTTTGTTTATGCTACAGAAAGAACACCTCGATAAGACACACCAACTCTCATTCTCTGTTTTAAAACTTATGGCTGCAGTGATCAGAATGTATAAAGTACAATACTGGATCTGACCTTCAGTCAATCAGTTATAAAATTTTCTTCATATGAATAAATGCATAAACGGATGGATGCATGGATGTTTGGTAGGTAAGTAGGTTGGTAAATATTAGTAAATATTATTATTATTATTAATTATTTTATTGTAAAATGTTCCTTTTTTATTGTCATTCATTTTAATCACTTGCATTGAAATATCTTCTATTTTTCTGTTCTAACAGGTAGGATATGTTATGGAATTATTTTGTGCCAAATAGTTGAGTGAAACTTGCCAACTACAAGTTTATCACAGATCTTTTTATTATGTCATAAAAACAAGTTCCAGTTTCTAATTCCAATTTTAGAGATCAATATAAATTTTTCACCAGGTAAAATATAGTTTTTCATACTCATAACTGAAAATAAAGAAATCCACAACTATTTGATTAGGCTAATAATATACATTTTAAGATATCTAAAATTCCAATTATAATAATACACAAATTCAGAAAATGTAAAAATCCTTGAAAAACTTTAGTATCTTTTAATTGTAAGATTGTGCATTTATCCATAATTAAATTTATCTTTTGTCAAAATGGATATTTTTATTATTCAGAACCTTTTTCTTCTATGTAATATTTCAGAAATCACTCATATCAGAGGGTTGGTATGGCCATTGAGTTGAGGTTAAGTTTACCACACAGACTTCAGAATATAAAATATGACATTACAGTTGTGTGTCCCACTTTATATCAACACAGAACAGAGTTTGTCTTGTGTATATCCGAGTTGGGTTGAAAACATCATTATTCTGATACTTGAAACCTCTGCTGGCTCAAAACTGAGATGAGACATGATTCAAATTTGTGTCAAACTAAGAACCAGAATAAATGAGTTCAAAGCTAACTGGGAGTTAATTTGTTAATATTTCCGGTGTGTGATCAGCCCAAACATCTAACGTCATCAGTTCTTTGTAACCAAAGTATCAGCTTTTTAATATATTCCCATTTTATAATTATGTTATTTCATGTGTGGCTGCCTTTTTATTAGCAACCAACTTTGTATACACAATCATACATTTTACTGAGGTACTGAGTTCCTTTTAAATGAGGTATTTCTGCAGAAAGTGGCCTCGTTATCATTATGCTGTATTATGATGCATTTATGTGATTTGTTTACCAAAGTTTATTTATTCTGGCATAGTCATAGAAAAAAATGATGCATTAATTAAAAATTCAATTTCCTTTTGCGAATGATGAATCCATCCATCCATCCATCCATCCATCCATCCATCCATCCATCCATCCATCCATCCATTGTAAAATTTTAATACTGTCAAATGAATGATTTCTCCTTTAAGTTCCAGAAGGAACAACAGTTGTATCACACAGTCAAACACAATCTGGGCTGCAGTGTAGTGATACTGACTGATCTTTTGTGTATTGGTACATTTGCTTCAAGTTATGGTTTTGTTAATTATATATTTGTTAAGACAAATTTTATTACCAGCTGTAGTTTATAACTGAACCTTTTTATTTCAATTTGTTTTTATGTCTATAGATAACAAAACACAAAATATTTCATATGAATTGTAACACTTTAAGGCTATAATATATATTTCAGGACAGATCTCTGGTGAGTCAGTTGGTGCATGGTTGTTGTGGCCCCTAGGATTAAAGCTTGGCTGTGCTAAGCATCCTTTAATTTTCTGCATGAATTGTGGCAACCCTAAAGGCAGGGCGTGTATGTGTGTGTGTGTGTGTGTGTGTGTGTGTGCTGAGGGCAAGTGGACACAGAAGGAGGGGTTTACCAGACTGGCATTCATGCTAGAACCGTTATTTGTGTTAATGTATTTTTATTTATTTATTTTTGTGGTTTGTATTGATAATATTAGATGCGAGGTTGGATATATTTTGAATTTATTATCTGACTAATTTTTCAAAATTTGCTGTCATAAGATTTTCCCTCCAAGTCAAGAGCGTGTTTAAAAGATGTGCAAGGATCCTATTGATTATCTGGAACTAGAGCCAACCCTTTAGACTGGGCTATTAATAATCAGGATGCATGCAACATGATGAGTCAGGCTGCTTTCTGCTTCAGACTACAAAGTGAGATCTTGGGGTCTTCAAGGGAGTTAGCATGTCTGCACATACATTTTCTCACTAGGCTTGGTGGCAGTTCTAGGCATCACTGGTTAAACTTGGCCACAGAACCAGTTACAGTTAAGTAGGTTGGTACCTAGTTGAGTAAATGTTCAACTTACTCAACTCAGTTTAGTGGAATCAGTTTGGTTGAGTAAATTCTAAACTTCATTTCTCAGTGTGTGAGTGCTTTTACTTTCCACTGAGGTCCTCCATCCACATGACAGAGAGGGGAAAGCAAAATTGACTCAGCCTGCAACTGAAAATGTGGATGAAGGACCTCAGTTTAGCTTGTTTGTCGCGCTAGCGCTGAGCTAATACATGTAAGGCAATAAAGCGTCGGCGCTAACGTGAAGGCTAACAGGCTAAGCTGAGGTTATTGAAGTTGTAGACTGAATTGTTTCTACCTTCTCCTCTCTGTCAACGCTCTCTGGTTTTATTTAAAAGAGCCAATCATCAGATATTGTCCTATAATAACCTTCAGGGTGGATATAGCTCGCTCACACCAAGGACCTATCCACGTCATCATTTACCCAGAATGCTTTGCGTGTAAATAAAATGGCTCCATCCGTGTTAAAATATATTTTCAAAAATTTATAAAACTAAAAACCCTACATTATTTTTATAGTCTTTCTTTTACAGTTAAAATAAATGTTTATCAAATAAAGTCTAATGTTACAACTAATCGTGGATCCCTTTGAAGCAGTAACAGAGCTAATGCTAACTTTCAATAACGTTCTTTTTTGTGTTTTTGTTTCCTTTCTTTATCTCCATATATAACATCGAGATGCTCGGTGAGTAAGTCTGTGTGTTCATTTCCTCGTCACACCTCCAGGATGACATCAGTCCTGGACAGACAGCGTCCTCTGCAGAAGCTGACCTCCACGTTATCAAGCCAACAGTTTCCCTTGGTGATGTTTCGGAGCTGAACGTAGCGCTGACACTCTGGCGCAGGCTCCTCTGACAGAAACAGAAGAGGAGAGAGGAATAAAATGAAAACTGGTCTGTCTAAGGGAGAAAAGCACAGACGCATAGTTTTGCAGTAAAACAGAAAGGGAGAGAAAAGGCAAAAGACAAGTCTGAAAATGACTTGAAGTAAGCACAGAGACACTGTCATCCCTTCAGCATGTGACATTTCCTCCATAGGGAGAGAGATTAAAGCCCTAGTGTGGGCTAAGTAATGTAATCTCTCAGTAATTGGGGACTGCAGCTTGGAGTTTTTAGCCTGAATAATAGAGCACTCAGGTCCACTAAAGGGGTTTGGAGCCCATCACCATTAGGGATTTTCACTATTTGCTTGACACAATGATTTGTTTCATGTTCAGTAGTTTTAAAATCAAACCAGTTTTTAAAAAATTCCCGTTGTTAACTTGAAAGATGAGACATTTAATGTGAAGGTCAAGAGCTTGAGATTTAAATGACAATAAAAGCATTATTCAGAGAATAATAAATGTGATCTTTCCATGCACTAAAAGCTCTGCTTTACATGAATAAACACTGTGTCTACGTTTGATATATGATTTATTCCTCCTACCTGGAAACAGCTTTCTGCAGACTGGACAACAAATGCCTGGTTCCTCCACCTTCACTTCCCCCTGAGAGAGAAATGACATCACTTGTTTGTTGCTCGAGCATCATCTTGTTATCACACTTTATATTAAAAAAGTGAATGAACAGTTATCAACTGTCCGAAAATTGCAATTGTATGTTTTGTTTGCATCTTTCATCAAGTGTTTCTTTTACAATAGGGCTTTATTTAGATAGTTTAGACCAGTGATGCCCAACCAGAGGTACGTGTACCCCTGGGGGTATACGAGAGCATATTACAGGGGGGTACGTGAAAAATATTTCCCAGATGTGTAAAAAAAATAGGACAGATATGTAGGGCCCTATAATTTATGCAATGTGTACAATGCAGACAAAATCACAGAACTGACACAAAATGGAATCCAGTATAAAAAGCGGAATCTCAGAATTTGCTCATTTGGGTGAGTTTCTGATGTATTTTATACACTGCTGCTTCCTGCACCTGCCATTACCTTGCTTATTTATTTAATTACTTATTCACTTTCAAGGCAACATTTTTATGTTTGTTTAATTTGAGTTGAAGATGGTAAAATGCCTGAGAATTAAACATTCTAGGGAGGTAAATAAGTAATTTTCATTTAATAATCAGTTGTTGTACATTATAGTTTTGGAGAATCATCATTACCTTTGACTGAGGGGCTATTAGTGGCATGACAAAATGGCTCAGGGGGGCACAAGTCTAAAAAGGTTGGGAACCACTTGTTTAGACCAAGGGTGACCAAACTTTTTCCCTGAAAGAGGCCAAAATGAAAATCTATCTGAGGGCTGGAGGCAAAATTCATGAAATACACATACAAAATAAAAATACAAAACTGCCTTTGGCATGCTTATCCTTCAAATACAAAATAAAACACATTTATATATAAATAAAAAATTGGCATAATACACATGATTATACACATTTTGTCACATAACTGGTATATTTTCTTTTGAACTGAACTCAGTCAAAGTGAAACAGGAAGTGACATCAAAGGAGAACTCCTTAGGAAAAAAACTCTCTGGTCTTTGTTTACTTAAACAATATTATTTGAACTCTGGCACTTTCTCATCTCTCTCTGATAATGACTCAAGATCATTTAAAGAAACTTCAGATTCTTTTCAACAATCTGTGCCTTTGTGTCGATTCTCTTTTTTCGCTCTAACATTCCCCTTTGCCATCACTTCCTGTTTCTTCACATGCAAATATCTCAACAATTGTTCATGCCAGCAGCGAGACATTTTATTTGCAATATGTTATTAATGTTAGATTTTCAAAGTTGCATTCATATTTATTGCAAAAATTTGAAGTCACAGGCACTTTAAGTAAAGCCCTTTTAGTTTTATGATTTAGCTAGCAGTCAGTGCAGTGGCCCGCAATTTTTTGTTTATTTTTTAACCCGTGTACTTGGAGAACGTTTGAGGAACTCAAGCAGCAAATGTTCATGGAATATTTCATAAATTGATCAAATGTGGGTATTTATGGTTTTACAAAGTGTGAAAATCTACATGTGTGCTTTGATCTAATCCAAATGTCTCTCGTTTTTTGTGTTTAATTTTAATATAATTCAAAACTAAAGTCAGCACCATGAGTGAAAACAATCTGCCCTAGTCATTGGGCCAACAAATGTTTGTGGAAAAAAAGAGTTTCTACATAGGAAGACAGGAAATTACAATTTAGTAGCCAGGGTAACTGCCGGTGGGATGAATGTGGCCTGCAGGCTCCATCGTGGGCACCTCAGATTTAGACGTAATAAAGTTGTTGTTTTTTAGCTCAGAGTCCCTGGGATATTAGATATTATTATTTACCACAATATTTTACTTACAATCAAATCCATGTAAATTTAAAGTTTTAAGTCAACAAAAATATAAAAAACACATGGGAATTTGCAACCTCTTGTAATCTTATAAATTTAGGTCGCTGTGGCTAAATAAATTGTCTGTTTAATAGATTTGCTTAAAGTTGGTCAAAACCGTAAAGTAGTTTAAGACACTTTGCATTTTTACTAAATTTACCTAATTTATACCCATCAATGTGTGCTGGGCTAAATGTAAACATGTATAAGCTGATATTCCTCTGACCAGTAAACTTTACTGAATAATTTTTCCTAGACTAACAGTTAGTAGCAATAAAACATATTGTTACTAGATTCTGACATAAGTATAATACAGTACACAAAATGTGGTAAAGAAAGAAAAAGGTACAAAGATATTTTTGACAAGGATTCAGAGATGTGTGTCTCACCTCATCACAGTAAAGTGGAGGACACCTCATGTGGCAGAGCTTTTTCCCGTTCACGCAGCTGCATGACCGACACCCATCTTCCCACTCAGATGCTGCCTGGCTCACAAAACACACACAGAACCTCCGATTTATTCCCCAACACACTTCTGACATGTGCCTGTGGAGCTGATGCCTAAACAAGAAATGCAACCGGTGACAGCGCGGACTCTTTTTCTCAAGCAACGTTTGACAGAATCACAGCTGTAATGATATAGATTTGAGCCAACAGAGTCATGATATGAAGCAGAAACTATAATAACCCAATTAGCAAAACAAATCAAATCTTGCGTTTGACAAGTACCAGTTTCAACAAAAGCAGCTGCTCAGTCTGAGCCATTTGATGAGATGAGGTCAATGCTTTATGAAAAGCCATAAAGGTTTTTTTTTTAATAAAAACACTTGTCATCACCAGCTGACAAGAAGGGAAAGAGAGGAGAAAGGCAGCAATTAACAGAGGCAGATGGTTGGAATAAAGGGGAATAAAAAGTGGAAGGAAAATGGATGAGAAAGAACTAGAAACAAACCTTTGAGAGAAACAAAGTAGGGTAAGAGAAGAAAAGTTAACATGAAACAAAATTCAAGAGAAGGGGAGCAGAGCTCTTGTCAATGTATGATTAATTTTATGAGCCCATAATATCCTCTCCATAAATAATTCCTCATAGGCTTTACCTAGCTGCGGTCAGAATACAGGCCTTCTTTTATAATTGATGAGGTTGAGGGAATGGAAAGGCCTTGTGGTGTAATGTGGCCCACAAGGCTTATCACTCATCTTCTAACAGGCCCTTCTTTATGGGTAAATAAACAATGAGAATGAATGGGATGGAACGTAAACACCTTACTGATGCTACGGTTCAAGCTAACTACACAATGACGCAGGGCCACACTGGCTACAAGCTGCCAGGTTTGCTGGGCATCGGGTGGTCAGGTTTGTTTACTTTGGGTGTGAGCTCCTTTGTGTGTGTGTGTGTGTGTGCGTGTGTGTGTGTGTGTGTGTGCGTGCGTGCGTGCGTGCGTGCTGTACCTCCCACAGCATCCCCTGTTCATGGCAGGGGCAGAGGGCGGGGATGACACACACGCCCTCCGGGTTGCGGTACAGTCCCTCCCGACACACGCATCCCTCAGCGAAGCGGCTGCAGTTGACAGGAGAAGAGGAGTAAATGTCCCGGCAGCTCCTCTCGCACAGCGGGACGTCCTCTGACACACTCCTCCTCCTCCAGTGCTCCCCGTCAGGACACGCTGGACAGGAGGACGGAAAGGGAGAAAAAAGAAGAAGAAGAAAATAATTGAATGGGTGCAAAAATAGTGGGAAATGTGAGGATTTTGTGAGGAAAAAAGACGGCAAAAATAAATGATTTAAAAGGGGGATAGTTATTTTTAGAATAAGGGCAAAAAAATTATTGTTAACTGGACAAATAATCTTTAGATCCTCCTTCATATGTTGAAAATAAAAGGAAAGGTTGAGGCTACTGAAAGGGTCGGACTTCATGAAATATCAATTTTTACATCATAATCACCTGCTTCTAAAGGTGATTATGTTTTGCTTGTTTCTGTATGCTGTACGTTTTTTGTGTTAGCAAAATCTCTCTTGAACCACTTAATGAAATTTGCAGTTTTGGAGGGCAATCTTCACACTTCGAAGGGAAGCTAGACCTTTAATTAGAATAGATTTTAGGTGCCACACTGTTTAAAATGTTTGTCAGCATCCCTGTGAATTGTGAAACATCCCACGTCTCCCACCGGCTTCACTCACCACAGTCAGGAGCAATGCATGTGGCAATGCGTATGTTGACACCTTCGCACTGGGCTCCTCCATACTGCCTGGGCTGCAGAACAGATCTGGTGGAGCTCTGTCGTCCACTACCACAGCTGGCTGAGCACGCACTCCATGCTGACCAGCTGGACCACTCACAGTCCACTGGAAGGACAGAAGAACATTAAGGGCTGCACATCTAGAGGTTTGTGTGACAACATTTGTTTTATGCAACCCATTCACTAGAATAAAGCAGAAATAGCTGAAATGTTTCCACAGAGACAATTTTTAATTTTGTGAAATGCTACAGAGAAGCACTAACTACCTGGCAAAGATCCTCACTGTGGAGTCAAAGCGATTGGGTGGGGAAGCAACAACAACAAAGCTTTCTAGTCCTGGGAAAGTCCATTTTCTATCAATTCTAGGATTTTATGAAACAGGACATGATTAAATGACTGATCTGGTCTTTACTAAGTACTAAAATTGTTCAAATCTTACCTCAAATGTACCAAAAATACCCAACAAATATTTTTAACTGGAGTTAAAATGAAAATGTTGTTTGTAGAAAAAGTTCAGCACCTGATTGAAGCACCTCTAAAGGGGACATATCATGGAAAAAACATTATTTTAGTCATTGTCGAACACATTTTGTTTTGTACTTGGATTCTCCAGGAGTGCTGAAAATTTTAATTTAGTGTCTCCCAGTTCTGCGTAGATATATTTAAATTCTGTTTATGGCATGTTTTTCAGCCAGTTCAGTTTTCTCTATTTTCTATTTTTTTCTTTTTTTTACTATTACGCTAAAGTACAGCAGGTAAAATAAGTATTGAACACGTCACCATTTTTCTCAGTAAATATATTTCTAGAGGTGCTAATGACATGACATTTTCACCAGAAGAAAGGGAGGTGTAAAAAGGCATGGAAAGCCAAGACACCAGCTGAACTCTCTCAGTAATTATAAARCAAACCTGCCCCTTGTCAGTGCAAGTTAATATCAGCTGGTTCAGTCCCAAATGATGGCCAGGTATCACACAAGAACCATCTGATGATGGGTAAAAGTAAAG
>NW_013952793.1:330307-339983 GCF_001266775.1 Austrofundulus limnaeus
CATTATTACAAATAACTTCATTTCTGGACATTTATGGTTTGATTTCTTTGTATGTATGGATCACTTGGGTTGTTACCAACATCTGGTGAAAATTTCATGWCATTAGCACCTCTAGTAATATATTTACTGAGAAAAATGTTGACGTGCTCAATACTTATTTTACCCGCTTTATATGCGATGTAAATGCCAAATAAGGTCATAACTTCCAGCCAACCAATTCCATAAATCTGCCATTTTACAGTGGTTTTTTTAGTGTAAATTAAAGGATGAAGAAGCTACAAGTGATAAGTCAAAAGTTTCAGTTGTTGGGTGTAATAACCCACACGCCGTCACCCCAGCAGCAGAACCTTTTTGAAATACCTGTTTAAATTTTTTTTTTTTTTTAAATGTACCCACATCAGTGGGGAAAGTCCTCTTTAGGCATTTTTGCATTGCAAGGCTCGGCTTGGCCCACCTACATTCCAGTCAGCCCGACCTTATTCTACCCCGGCCCTGGTTGTGTTTGCATTGAGCAGAGAGCTGCCTCGATGTGGGTGGGATCGTCATATTAAATTGGGTCATAAAGGCTAATGCAAACATGCTGAACCAGAGTTTGAAGCCAGGCCAGCCCTGGCTGATCTGAACCTGGCCTTGCAGTGCAAAAAAGGCCTTTTGTTTGTCCGAAGCACTGCTTCAGCAACCTTCAGGTTGTGAGAGGTGAGATGCTTGTGGTAGACTGTCAACCACAGGAAGGCTGCTGGACCAGATGGAGTTTCTGGACTATGTCCTGAAGACCTGTGCAGAGCAGCTAGCAGGGGTCTTCACCAATATCTTCAACCTGCATTGTTTCAGACCACAGTCCCATTCTCCATGAAGTCCTCTATCATAGTTCACATACCCAAAAAATCACTCATCACCTGCCTGACTACAGGCTGGTGGCACTAATTCCTATATTCATGAAGTGTTTAGAGAAACTTGTCCAGTGTCATATTATGTCTTTGACACACATCACTTTGCTAACAGGGATAACAGGTTGAGTGCAGATGCTATTGCTGTAGCCCTGCACGCTGCTCTGTCCCATCTGGGTCACCAGGGGAGCTGTGTGCATCTTCTCTTCAATGACTTCGGATCTCCTTTTAACACCATCCAGGCCCACAGACCGGTGTGCAAGCTTTCATCCCTCAGACTCCCAGACTCCTATGCTCCACCTGTCTTTCTGACAGATTGCACACAAAAGGTCAGGGTGGGCCTCCACATCTCCTCAACCATTACTACTGGCACCGGTTCACCACAGGGCTGAGAGTTCTCAGAAAGAATAACACCTGCCAGAAACTGCTGGTGTCATTCTATCACTGCTGCATCAAGTGTGTCTTGTGCTTTTGTCTCTGTGTGTGGTTCTCCAGCAGCACAGCAGTACTGAGGAGGAAACTTCAGGGGATCATTAACACGGCCCAGAATATCACTGGATGCTCACTGCACTCTACTGAAGTTCACAGCTCCCGCTGTCTTAGGAAAGCCACAAACATTCTGAATGACTCCACACACCCAGGTCACACCATGAACCAACCACTGTCATCAGACAGGAGGTACAAGAACATTAAAACAAAGACAAACAGATTTAAAAACAGCGTTTACCCCAGGGCACTGAATGCAATGAAACACCACAGTGCAAGTGTATGTGGAAAAGAATGCCAACAACCAATGTTTAATGAACAGTGTGCAAAATTACTGTACAATATCAATGTGCAATAACCCCTTAAATGTGAAAAGTGGGCAGTGCTGTATGACTGTGCTTTTGTTTATTTTTAACTTGTAAATACTTCGACACCTTTCTTTTATTACCCTCCTCACACCATGAGGGAATGTCTAATTTTGTTATACTTGTTACAATAGCTTTGTTGACATGCACAAAATTCTTTGATCAGATTGAAATGTATTCGGATTAAATAATCAGAACGTATCGTTTACATGGGCACAATCCGATCATGATGAGTGTTTACATGCACCGGGCTTTTATTCTGAAGAGAAGCACTGACATGAGTATTTGCTAACTTTACCTAAAAAAACAAACAGAAAAAAGTTCTACTTCCATTATGAACATAAACAAACAGTTCTGAGCTCAGAATGGACCAGCGACAGGTTTTAATAATGGTGGAGACGTTACTGCACTCCCTGGTTGAGCTGCAGGTGATGAGCTGACTTTTTATTTTATTTTATTTTATTTTTTTACGAAGCGGTGCAGGCTGTGTGTCTTCCTTCTTTATGAGAGAACGGGATGAAAACTTCGGTGCTGCTGGAGACCGCTGGATGAAAGTCAGCAGACATGTGCAGTCAGGTCAGTTTTCCACAATCAGAATAAGATGATCAGATTAAGTGTTTACATGAACGCTGTTCGGATTATCAATCGGCATAAACCACCTCTCTCATTCCGATTACAAATTCATTCGGATCCAGCTGAATCGGGTCAGAGTAATCCAAATGGGCTGTTTACATGACACATTTTTATTCTGAATGGCCATTTAATCTGATTACTTATGTCCATGTAAACGTAGTTAATGACAATAATGATATTCTGATTCAGTGACATTCTTGGTGCTAGCGTTAGCTAACATTTTCACTATGTTGAGGCACCGTGGTTCTTGATGCCTTGTTTACAAGACATGTTCATTCATATTGTGGTAACATTTATATTTTCAAAAGGAATATGAAGTGTAGTTTGTGTTAAAATACAGTATTGTCAAAATATAAATATGATTACAGATTTAGTTAGAAATGTGTTTGCTATTATTTGAAAATGTTACATTTTCAAGTATTTTACTAGTGTAATTGTGTCAGATTATCTTTTTTTTTGTTTGTTTTGAATGAAATATACATTTTATAGTTTAAGAGTTACACAGTATACTGTGGTGCTTGTTAAGTTTCAGAGCTTACAGCTACAACAGTCATTTTAGTGCTGTTTTTTTCTTATGCATGTATAAACAGAACATTTTCAGTTCTATAATATGTGTATATTCGTTTGGGTTATTAGACAGTTGTTAACATATTTTATTCAATTTGAAAATATATAGTTTCTGCACTGCTAGATAATGTTTTTCTGCTATCAAACTTCAAACATGACTCAACGGAGAGGAGTGAACTGCACTACGAGCTGGAGGGCGGGGTGAAGCGCTTCATTTACAAAGTGCAGAAAAATGAGTTGCTCGGAGACACACCTCAGCAAGTAGGGGTCTCTGTGGACGAGTGGGCGTGTCACAAGGAAAGGCGATTCTAAAGCGACACACCTGATTTGACGGACATTGTTAAAGGGACACACCTGACTGGACAAGCAACAAAAGGGGCGATACCATATGGCACCACCTCATTGGACAAGAACAAAAGGGGCGTTACTGTACGGCACCACCTGATTGGACAAGAACAAAAGGGGCGTTACTGTACGGCACCACTTTTTCTGGAGAACCCTACTTGGGTCACATTTCTCCTGGTTAACCTTAGTGTTGGGGTCAGGGTCAGGCTGTAAAGAGGTCAAGCAGGATCTAAGGATACCATCATGTAGGCCTCGTAGCCCACAGTGTTTATGCTTTTGACACGCCCACTCTTGTGACATGCCCACTTTTATTCTGCAGTTAACCCCTTCTCCACCTCAGAACAGGGGTGAAGGAGGGGTTGTGGAGCTACAATATTCAGAATTGCTTTTCTACTTTATGTAGACACAAAATGAATCATTTAAATGTGAAAAGGAAGAATTTAAAAGCATGATATGTCCCCTTTAAAAGCAATAACTCAGTAGTGGTTTTCTGACTTTATACACATGGTAATAGGGGCAACTTGCTCCATTCTTCTTTCCAATGATGCTTCAGTTCAAATTTGCAGACATGCAGTATGTTTCTGCAGGGCTCTCAAGGTCCCACCACAGTATTTCAATCAGACTGAGGTCTAATCTTTGACTGAACCACATTAATCTATTCAGTCCGATCAAGCCTTGTTGTTGATTTTCTGAAAAGACCCCATAAAGTTTGAAATAAGTAAGCGTGACATAGCATCACTCACCATCACAAACCTCTGAGGTGCAGCTGAATGTTCCACCTTGGCAGATACTGGAGAGTGGACAGGAGAAAAAAATGACTGTCAATGTGGTGAAAAACTTTGAACCTCTGTTTTATCAAATTACAGAACAATAACATACTGGTTGAAGAAAAGTGACAAAGAGTACAAATCGGCCATTAAATTGAGCACTGAAGATTTCATGCTGAACAAAAATGATAAGTTTTGTCTCCCAGGTGAAGCTGCAGGACTTCTGATGGTTAAAAATACTTTCAAGAGTTGCCATAGGTAAAAAAATATAATTGCAAAACGATTTGGCTAATCTATGTACTATAAACCAAACAGCTTAAAGTTGCCTGATGTGTCCTTGATAACTGAAAAAAACCCTCTTTGGTCCCCTTTTTTAATTATGGGCACTATGACCTTTCTCCAAATTTATGCAACACTGAAGAGGCATGGAAACCATGGCACAATGTCCAAAATATTTCACATCTAAGAGTGAATCCCATCCCCTACCTTAATAACCTCTGTCATGGTGATGAATTCTCAGACTATGCCTCCTCAAACGCCAAAATGGTGACTAAGTTGAGGAAATCTTCAAAGTCTCCCTTTAGCTGTCTAATAATGTCTACAAAACAGGTTAGCAGTTCCCCAGTTCCTACCTACCCAATCCAAGTACAGCCGTGGATGTGGCTCTATTTCTTTTCTGAGGCATTGATCAGTTTAATAGAACCTCCTTGGACCAACAATAGGTCTTTCTCCAAGACCACTCAGAATGCTTCCCATGCCCATGGTTTAGCTTTCACAATGACAGAATTAGGAAGCTAGCCTGCAAAAATGATTGTATCTGCTAGAAATGCCATGCTGCTTATTTGCATGGTCTGGATGAAGACCCTGACCATGGATTTCAACTGGGGAACCCCTATAAAAGGACAGCTGAACTTTATTCCAATTTACTCGGTCATTTTATCAGATAACAGGTGTGGAACCAAAAAAAATCCGGACACTGCAATCAAACCAAAATGTGCTTCATACAATAGTTAGTTTAAGGGTGTGCACATTTAAGTAGCCAATGCACCAGGGTTTTTTTTTTCTGTTCTACCAAAGAACAAATTTCATTACAGGTAAACTGTACAGGATTTACAGTATGTGATAGTAAATGTGTGGAAGATTTTTAAATGATGCATCACCGTCTCACTTTCTTGCACAACAAAACCTGGCATTTTCACATGGGTATGTACACTTTTAAAACAGTTAAAGCTTCTTTTTCAACACAGGTGTATATTTTAGTATGTTACCATGTGTTACAGAGGTGCTGAATAGTTGTTCCAGGTTGCAGTAGGGATTCAGAGAAGCTCTCGGTGCTCACATTCCAGCTTTGGTGCTCATTGGGTAAAGAGAGTGTTGAACAGGGACAGTCGGCACGATGCACGCAGGAACCCCCATACAACAACTACAAAGGACACAACGAGACTGCTAACAATCAGATTCAGTAGGCTTTACACACACACACACACACACACACACACACACACACACACACACACGGTATAAACGCAAAGTTGTGCAGACCTGTCCTGGAGGGCATGTGCACCCAGGCGTACAGGGTCCATGTAAACACTGAGTGTGTGGCCACAGGTCCTCACAGGTAAACGGACAAGAACCCACACAATTACTGTACACCTGCTGGCTCGGACACACTGCAAAACATAAACCAGTTACATCTTCACTCAGGAATAAAACAGAATATAGACAAATGCATGTTTGGCTTTTCTATGTATACATACGTCAAATTTTAAGGAAAGTCTTCAGAACGTATCAACTCAATCCCATCAAGATAATAAATTTCTTGCTAAATTAAAGGTTGAGTATTCCTTTAAGGCAGGAATGGACTATATTAACTGATGACAATTACAAAAGTGTATAAAAGTGTCTCAGTGGCACTGAATTGGTTGTTTTGACAGATGTGCCTCCAACACAGATGCCACCTCGTGCACACCACTTCTCTACTACTTAAGAAGAAATGTTTAGCCATGGCTAAGAATGGAGGAAAGAAAACTGGACACAGACATTCACGTTTCCGGTGAAATAGGAGGTAGACTATCTCACAGAATTTCAAGGGAAACATTTGTGTGTTGTCTGTTTAGAGATGCTCTCTGCCGTGAATGATTTTAATATAAGTCACCACTACAATTCGCTGCACAAAGCTAAATATGAGAAGTTTACTGAAGTCACAAGTACATAAAAGATTTTTTATCAGAACCACACAGGAGTCTGCATTCAGTATCAGCATATCAGCTCACTAAAGTTTTCATCTTTTGCTTGCTTCAAATGTCTTGTATTCATATTTATTAAACAAGAGTACAACTGTTATGCATGCATTTGAGCATGAAATATATTAGATTACGGCACTGTATGTTGGTTCAATAAACTTATATACACAGAGATATTCTTAAAATGGCACTTTTATTACTTATTTAATTTGGGTAAGTGTGCAGCATTATGTGGCTCTCTGGTAGTGTCAAAATGTGGGCCCTTCCATCATTCAAGTTCCCCATTCCTGGTTAAAAAAGTTTTTTTTCACAACCAGGTTGTCTCCAAAAGTCAACTTTTGTAGATGTACATCCAGTGGTACTTTAGTCAAGTTTCATTAAAAATACTTTTATACCTTATTAGATATGCAGACACACAAACACACACAGACGGGGGCAAAAACATTCATCCATTTTCTTTAAACACTTCTCCTTTCCAGCAGTCACTGAGCAGGAGGTGGGGTACACACTGGACAGGTCCATCACAGGGCCACATAGAGACAATATGACAAGCAACCATTCACTCTCTCACCCACACACAGGGACAATTTAGAGTTACAGATAAACCTAACACGCATGTTTCTGGGAGAAAATTGGAGAACAAAATGTAACAATGTAAAAATGAACTTTTAAAGTGTGTCTGTGTGTGGGTGTGTGGGTGTGTGTGGGGGGGGTATTACCAGGCAGGCAGCTGTTGGTGTTACAGACTGTATGTTGTTCAAGTGGTCCAACACAGGCTGCCCCACCAGGTTCTGGCTCTTGAAGTATTGTTTTGTTCCGCATGGTCACCCCACCACCACAGGAGGTGCTGCACTCACTCCAGGCTGACCACCCACTTAATAAACAACCCACTACATGAAGAGAGACAGTAGACTGATCAGACACAGTGCTGTTACAGCAAATTTGCACTTTTAATATTAGGGAAACATGAGGCACACTCAACGTATCAAATGCGACTATTCCTACTTCTCAGACCTGGGCAAGGCGGCAGATCACAGCTCTCTATCTGCTCCGTGTCAGTACAGGAGGGACCGCCCTCGGTGTCCTGACAACTTCGTGTCCTTGTCCTTTGGCCACGTCCACACGAAACCATGCATGTGCTCCACAGACTCCAAGATCCATAAACAGGGCAAGGAAGTTTGGTGCAAACCAGAGTCCCGTTTTCACACACACTATAGAAAGTGAAGATCAAAAAGGTGAGAGACAGTTCTTGGCAGCAGTACATGATGCAGCCTGGTACATACCTGGTACTTACCAGCTAAGTACCATTTCGTACCTGTTATTTACAGGGGCTTACCAAACATTATCAAGGTACTAACTGGTACTTACTTGTATCAGATAAAATATATTGACATACCATACCTAATATTTATCTAGTGCTCACCATGTTTGGTGTAGTGTACAAAGTAGATAGCCAGCTCTTCCACTCAATTTACCATGACCCTCTACCAGTACATAGCCACTAATGCACCAGGCAAAGTCCTTGTAAGTACAGGGTATATAGCCAGTATGTACCAGGTAGGTAACCTCCAAGAACCAGGTATGTATCAGGATATAAATAATATTTTGCTACCAAGTTCTCAGATTTAGAGCAGGGGTCTCCAACCAGTAACTCGTGAGCTACCAGTAGCTCCTTGGCTCATTTAAAGTAGCTCTTCAGTGCTTAAAAGAAATTAAGAGAAGCAAAATTTAATTTGCCACTGGCTAAACAAACTTTCATTTAACTCCAAACAATCTATAGATGTCCCCTCCCCTTGGTTGTCAAACAGTTTAGGGCTCAGTATGGTCGATCGGCAGACGACACACAGTTACGTGGCTGTTCAGCATTCATTTTCACACACACTTTTCAAAGATCCTTGAGACAAACTGTGCCAAACTCCTGGGAAACCCCTCCTGCTGCAGTATATGTCACTACAGGGGGWTTCTTCCTGCTGGGAAAAAATGTGGGGAAACAAAATCAGAGACTTATTACCCAACGTTATTTGTGCACAAATCTGTTGCAGTTAAACCCCAAGTTATTGGTGTAAAATACAATATAATATGAATAGATAATCACAAAAAGCACAATTATGTAAATTCAGTGTTCTTAGTTTTGTGTGAATTGAAGACAAAGTTTTGTGTGCAAAACAAGCATATTCCAATGGTTTAAGTTTAAAGTTACATGTTGCAAAAAGTAGCTCTCAGACAATTTCATTTTGTGAAAGTAGCTCTTAAGGAGAAAAAGGTTGGAGACCCCTGGTTTAAGAGGAATAGTAGGACAGTTAAAGAACAATAAAACAAAAAAATATAACAACCTTTCTAAATTCGAAATTTCTAAATTTCATTTAGTTTCCTAAATGTTGAAAATGTTGTGTTAACATCAAAGAATAAACATCTCAGATGATGATGTTCTCACCAGGTGTTACATTCAACAACCACCTCCTCTTTAGGCTTGAATTCCAGCGTCCTGTTGCCTGATGGGACACCACAGCGACACTCTTGCGCTGGAACACAGTGGCCGTCCTGAAGCAACTCCCCTTCGGGACACCGGCAGCCTAAGAATAAAGGAAGGCAGAAAAACATGCATTACTGTGGGGGATAAATTCCCCAGAGTCTAAAGTTGTAACCATTGTATCTTGTGCTGATGTTTACCAGAGTGACAGGTGCCTTGGAGACACTGTACATGCTCCCATAAGTCATTGCAGCTGCGAGGACACTGATTAGCACAGCTGTCCTGGTAGGTCCGCTCTCGGTCCTCACAACGCTCACCTAAAATCATTTTTATTCAACTGTATGAATATTAGACAGAAGCCATCATTTGTTCAAAATCCTTTAAAGAACACTTGAGCGCAAACATTCAGAATCATCTTTAGTTGAAAAATAATGAAGCTGTATCAGAGGGCTGGGGTCAAACGTGATGTCATGTTTGTCATGATTGAATGAATTATGTTTATGTCCACTAGGTGGCGAGCATGAGTTCATGTGAATGTATAAATGTAAAGAACAGAACAATAGAAGGAGATTCTTATGTGACACACCTGTGAGCAAACTGCGTGAGCAGACCTGTAGAAAGATGCTTTAATAAAAGTGTCTGAGCATTAAACGTCTGGTTCTTATCAAGCATGAATATAACAATGTTCAGACTACATCACAGAGTACTCTCAGCTACTACCACGCAAATAATTGCTCAATGAACAACTCAAACAACTTTACAAAGAACTAATTTTGTTGCCATCATCAAACACTTTATAACTACCAGAAATTTACAAATACATGTATTTTTTTCCTTTAATCAGATTTATAAAAATTGCCAAATAAAAAGAAATTTGATGAACATATATACATACATATATATATATATATAT
>NW_013952793.1:340008-345893 GCF_001266775.1 Austrofundulus limnaeus
ATATATATATAGCACCCTGAATGTGATTCCCAAGGAGAGATACTCGCTAAAAACTCAGGATCAAGTCGGTGGATCAGCTGAAGGACGATGCATCCATCACCTCACATGTCGGCCCCTGATGGATGTTTTTCCCATCACTTCAGGGCATGACTTTCACATGCTGCTTTCTGATGTAGATAGCTCTGCTTTAGCCCTCTATTTGTCATGATGTTTGGTGGAGGGAAGGGAATTAAAAAAGGCGCACAGGAAACAGATTCAAAATCCTAAAAAAAACCTTTAATTTTTACTTTAATTAAGCTCAGAAAGTTCAAAAGGCAAAACAAAGATTAACCACCCACGGTGAAATAGTTTCAATATTGAGTCTAATTATAGGCCCCATGTAGTCTGAACACCTCAGGCTACATCGAGACAGAATTCTGCCCTGGAAGTTCAATTTTTATAAAATTGAAGATCTTCCACCAGCTTTCATGCCAGAGTTGTTATTTTATTTGTTTTTTGTTTTTTTTTTCATTTTTTGCTAAGAAAAACAGGGTTGATTCCAGTTAATTATAAAAGTTCAAGATCTTGTGCAATAAACAACACCCTAGATTATGTGCTGGTAATGTCTTTCTGCTGCAATATCTCTAAGTTTGAGAATAATTCCTGTACAACTGACTGAATTATAGTCACTGTTTTGTGTTTTTAAGTTAGTTGGCTGTGGCTTCTATCCAAGACTGAGGTGGCTCCAGAGGTTAGTCACTTATACAGTACCTGTACATCTTGTGATTATTCCTTCTGTTTCTTTAGAATCTATCCAGTAGTTCATGAGATACAGTATTTTGCTCAGACAAAGTTAACCTCTGAATAGTCTATAATAAAATTCCAAACAAAGATCTTATACAATCATTTAGGGCTTTCACTGTATTGTGGATCAATATGAGCTACTTTTTAAATCAAAATTAATAAAATTTACCTGTTTTATATTTTTGTTCTTATTTCAGTTGGTTATGGCCAATTAACTGTGGTGGCTACTGAAGTTGGGTTGACTTAAGCAGTTGAAGTAATTAATTTCTGCAAGTTTCATTTAAATTCATTGAATAATTTATGGGATAGTTTGCTAACAGGCACACAAACAAACAAGCGTTTGCTGTGATTCATGCTAAATTATCAAAAAGCCCCATCTGGGCTTGTATTGAATTGAATTCTTGTCCCATTTCCTCAAAAAAAAAAAGAACACTTTTAGACACTAACAAATATGTTGCTAATCATCCACTGTTAAACTGACAACACCATGATAAAAGTTTAGCCTGTCACACAGTCCCAGTCCCTGATACCTAAATTGACAGGGTTTGTTTTACACATTAGGCCAGCTCTAGTCCTGATAATAATTTATTTGCCTCATGGTTTAGGACCTAAACCATGAGGCAAATGTTCCTAGTAAAGTGTACCTGGACAAAGTCCTGTGTTGCAGCTCTGGCTCTGTGTTTGTTGGCTCCTACAGTGGGGTCCTAAAGGAGAGGCCAGGGGCTGTCTGTAGCGCTGCCTGACTCCACCGCTGCACGGCTCTGCACATGCAGTCCAAACACTCCACACACTCCACTGGCACAGATCTGGAAGAACAGAGTGATCAGCACGACGATGGTGAGTTTTATGTAATTATACAGACTGAAAAATAATCAGTTAATGATGTGTTTCACATATTTCTATTAGGAAGATGACGCAATTTTTTTAAAAATTTTTGGCACGAGTGAAATTTAGTACCCGTAACCTTATTAATCTCTACAGTATATGCAGATGTAAGGGATGAGTTATTTATGCAAATAACTTATCTCACACTTCTCATAACTAAGCTATGAGAGAAAATTTTACCAAGGTTTCTTCTCATTACTTAATATTTGTCTGTGCAAAGTGAAGTGACACAATTAGGGAACTCAGACATGGTTCAAGTTGATTCATAAAGATTATGCAATCATTTATTTACACAAATTGAACAAAATCATAAATTACACCTGATTGTGAGCTATTTATAACAAGCGTCTAAGTTAAAGTGAGGTAAAACCCGCGTCCGAATTTCTTTTCACATTAAAACTCAGATTACTTATGTATAAACAGTAAAAGTCAGTTCTGATGTTAAGACTGGACTATTCACTGGCACTTCACTTAGTTGTTGGCAAGGGTAAAGGGTAAAGGTAAAGATAATGAAATTAAAGGTTAGTGTTTCTATTTTAATTTTGAAAGTGTTTCAACCGGATTCAGCACGTCCCCTCTGCTCTCAGCTTCAAGTTGACACGTCACCCACGAACACGTCAGCGTTACCTGGAGAGTCTGCTTAAGAACACCTGGTCTGGCTGTCTCACCGACGACCCTTCAGGAAGCTTGTCCAGAAATGGTCCTTAGTGGAAAGGTGTCTTTCAGGTGACTTTAGTCCGCTTAAGCTGGGCCAGAGAGATTCCAGCTGTGGTCCGGTCGTCTTTCAAAATAAAAGTCTCCCCCCCAGGGAGTTTAAAAACACTTGAGAGACGGGTGTCTCTATGTGGACATGAGGCCGGCTTGCCTCTGTCCTGGACTTCAGGCCACCCTATTTAGCTGAATGGGTGTTACCTGAGGCCCAGCTGTTTCTCCGGGGAGAACCAGCTCCGTCCTGCTGCTTCGGCTTCAGCAAGAAGACTCTGCCTGTGTCTCAAGGCGTCCGTCTGTTAGTAAGTCAGAGTTGACTAGATAAGAACTCAGTCAGAAAGGAAAAGGAGATAAGCGAGTTGCCAGCTGTAAGTGAAGGTCACTTGCTCTGCTGTTTAAACAGACATTATAATATCTTCTCTGCTCCTTTTTGCTGTAAGAAATCACTGTAAACATTTATCATGATTAATTAAACCTTCTGCTTAAATAATCATCTGAACTTGTGTCCATATAAATGTAAGATTTTCTTAAGAAAAACTCAAAATTATATTACTGATGTTTCAGTAAAAATAAAACAGTGATTTATAAAAACACAATGAAAACCTGGTGATGATTCTCTGTGATTCATTCAGTCTATTTCAGGCACGATAAAAKAATAGAAGTGATTCTATATTCTTTGTGACATGTCATTATTATGATTAACAAATGCATAAACATTTTAGTTAAACAACCAATGAATCATGAACAGAACCGATTGTTTCTGTTTAATATCTGATTAAGAGAACTGAAGTCCTCGTATAGGTTGAAATGACCCGTCATGGCCTAAAATAAGAGTCCAGCGTTCCTGCCTTTCTCTCAGGCCTGTGCGAGACCTGCTTTGAGGCTGGAACTCCTGTTTCTTCACTCGAGGTGACCCCTACACAGACATGCACAAAACACAATCGTTTCAATAAACAAATGTTAATGTTAAGTTGTTTGAGAAATATTTAAAAAGCTGCATGGTTACATTCTTTAATCTCAGTTATTATAAACTGGTGACCAATCCAGTTTTGTCCCCACCTCTCATACTTTTTGTAATAAATGTCATATTAGGAGAACCAAACACGTGAACAAATTTTATGGAATATTTCTCACATGATTAAAAACCAGTATTTCAAGTTATTTAAAAATGAACCTTTTATAACAAATATATGTAAGTAGATATTTTATACATACAGTATCTTCTCTATATTAGGTACAACTTGCTGGTATCTGGTTTAGTGGCAAATATTCAACAAGGTGTTGGACACATTCTTCTGGGATTTTGGTAAATACTGACATGATTACATCATCCAGTAGCTGCAGGATGGTCAGCTCCTCCTCCATGATGTGACTCATCCAAGCAGCCGATCCTTTTTTTCCTCCCTCTTTTTTAATTGCTCATTGTCCAGTTTGGGTGATTCTGTATAAACCGTAGTGTTGGTTTCCTGCTCTTAGCTGATGAATATGTATCTTATAAAACAAGCCAGTGACTTCACTACTGCAGTCAACCATGCAGCTCGGTATAACATATCAGTCTGACTGAATCATCTGCGTACAATCTTTAAATGTCAACTAAGTGTCAAACTGTTGCAGCAGAATTAGGAAAAGTGGAATGGAGCAAAACGGCACCGCACTTTCCCTTTTCTTGCAGTGGAGTAAAACAGAACAATAACTGCAAAAGGAAAGCATTTTTTGTATTATAAGGAAAAAGGAGCATACTTTTGTAAAACACCCGTTTACCTCTGCAGATGTTAATATGTGGACAGACCCTCTCTTCTACCAGTGGTCCCAGACACTGGCTTTCCTCTTCTGTCACGACAGGTAGACCAGAATCTAGGTCTAAGCAGGCTCGGAAACGTTTCTGAACCGAGACCATTTTTGTACCACCGATGACCCCTTCTGTAAGGAGCTGCTCAGAGGGTCTGCAGGGGGAGCAGGGAGTCCACTCGGACCACTCGCTAAGGACAGCTGGATGAAGGGAAAAAAAAGTGGGGCAGAGTTAAAGGGCAACGATGTGATTGGACTTACGCAACAGAGAATTCTTATATAAGTTTTTTTAACTTCCTTACCTTCACACTCTCTCATATCACAGTGAAAAGTCCCGTTATGACAAAGGCTTGAGAAAGAAAAACAAATAATAAGCTCAACTGAATCAGAAAACGTTGAAGATAAAACGTACATGCATACAGGCAGTGGATAAAACAGACAAACATCAGATTGCAGCTATACGTTCTGCAGTGTGAGGCATAACGGTCTTTATCGTTTCAGAAAACAAAAACAAATTAATTTGTCTGACACAGGAGGGCTGATATAAAAGCCTTTTGATTTGAACAGTTTGGTCTTCACCAAGTAGTGCAGTCCACAGCAACTGTGGCCCCTTGAGGGACAGTGACAGGTGTTGGAGTTTGTCCTGAAGCCTGGTACTGCAGGTAGACACACCCACAGTCCTGTGGAGGAACACAGCTCCCATTCTGCTGCAGCAAACCCTGGAAAGAAAAATTCTCATGCATTTATCATTTTTACATTTCATCTCAGTCTATACAGAGAGTAAAATTTCCCTGAAATTAATTTGGAATTACATTAAACCTTTTTTTGTTGTTGTTGTGAATCTTTTTTATGAACATGTCTTTGCACTGACACAGAACTCTGTGAAGTCATGACTCATTCTTTGCTGCTTCTTTTACATCATCGGTAAATAAGCTATAACTCAACACAAACATTAATGTCAAAACATTATTCAGATGTCTGAACGCCTTGTAAATTTTAGTTTGCGGTCAAATGTCTGACAGCCCATCGTGTGAGCAGATAACCAACATCCACTCACGCCGACACTTTTAGACACACTTTTTACTGCCTGATCTGAATGCTTATGAAAAGGAAGTTTGCTCAGGCTGGTTTTGGTGTTATCAATGTCAATGTCAGTCTTATTTCTGAACAACAACAACATGGTTGACCAAAGGGCTAAAAACTAAAAAGAAAAACCTAAAGGAATTCAGAAAAACACATTAAAATCAACAAGTACAATAAAATACGTTAAAGCACACTAAAAACAAGGAAACACCACAAAACAATCGAATGGAACTCTAACAGGCTTTGCATTGAAAGCCAATGTAAAACAGTGACTTTTTTAGGTGGAATTTAAAAGACTATAAATCAGGGGTGGGCACTCCTGGTCCTCGAGGGCCGCAGCCCTACAGGTTTTATGTTTTTCCCTGATCGAACACACCTGATTCAGACATTAAATTACCTCTTCCAAGTTCTGCTGTATGGAGGAGCCAAACTGACATAACTAGAAAAAAAGGCAGAAATATGTAAATGGACCAATAAATAAATTCAATTAAAAATGCACTAATTAAATTTAAAAAGAAGAGCTTTATCTCATGTTTTATAATTTAATTGATCTTCATATTTATTTTTCCAACTTAGTTCCAACAACTAATATCGTTTTGCACATAATTTACATTTCACTGTTATTTACACACACACAC
>NW_013952793.1:346480-351079 GCF_001266775.1 Austrofundulus limnaeus
TTAAATAAAAGTCTCCTTTTTGAATTATATTGGTGCACTTTAAGCGTTTTTATTTATTTACTAGTCAATTTACATATTTCCACTTTTATTTTTAATTATGTCAGTTTCGGTCCTCCGTACTGCAGAAGCCTGACAATCACCCATTCATTCAGATCAGGTGTGTTTGAGCAGAGAAAAAATAAAACATGCAGGGCTGCGGCCCTCGAGGACCAGGATTGCCCACCCCTGCTATAAATTCTGTGGTGTTATCATCAAGGGGCAGGTAGTTCCAGTGTCAGCGGGCTGTAACTGCCAAAGCCCCATCCCTTTTAACTAAACCTAGTTTGGTAACCAGAACCATGAGCTCAGTGTTATAAAAACAGAAGAGATGATTATGGATTTCAAGAGAAACTGCTCCTGTAGCCCCTCATCAATCTGAATAACTCCCCAGTGGAGACGGTGCAATCCTTCTACCTCCTTACTACCACCCTACATTTCAGCTCAACCTGCCAAAGACAATGATGGTGCCTTTTTCCTCCTCTATCACTGGATCTACCTTCACTTCCATCACAGTCAGGTACGCTGCTGCTGCCGCTGCCAAACACAAAGCAGGGCTGCAGCGAGTCATCAGTTCTGTTGAAAGGACAATCGGCTGCAGCTGACCCCTCTTCAGAACCCTCGGACCTTGAGGCGGCCCAGGAAAATTGCCACTGATCCCTCTCACCTTGGAAATGAGCTTCAAGAACCACTTCCTTCTAACCAGAGGTTACAGTCCATCAGAACCAGTTTATTAACGTACCCTCCCCCAAAAAATTAAAAAATAAACTACTTTTTCACATGAGCTGTCAGACTAATCACTCACTTGAACATGTTTCGTTCTTGTTATAGCAACACCAAAAAAATGGGCATGCCTTTATACTTTTTCACTTTTTACTTTCACATTTAAAAAAATTGCATATTCCATATTTTGCACGTTTACTTTAGTCTTATACTTCTGCATAATCTTTTATTTGTGTTTGTTTTAATAATTAGTGACAACTCTGTGTAACATTTTGTTTTTGTGTGTTTATTCTGTTGTTAAGCTCCTGCATTAAGTGTAAACTTGTCTAAACTTAGCAATAAACCTGATTCTGTTCCTGAAAAATCAGCCGAAGCTCTCATTAGTTTGAAATCTAGCCAAAACAAATAAAAAAAAGTGTTTTTGGAAATCTGACCTAAAACAACAGTTTAGTCTGATTTCATGTTGGTCAATGAGGAAAAAAAAAACGTGTGTTACTTTCTATACAAGGTATGTAAACATTTGGCTTCAACTGTAAATGTTTGACACTGTAAGACTGATTCTACTCTGGTTTGCTTTACTGGGTGTAAACAGAGCGATCGCAGTAAACATAAACGCATGTATTGTCATCTTCCTGGAAAAATGGCTAGAACAGAAAAATAAAGGTGCCTGAATAAATGTTTGTTTACCTCGGGACAATAACAGCCAGGTGTGCACTCCCTGGCACCCGAACACAAATCATCACGGCCAGTTAGTGCGCACTGTTTTTCACATGGAGCGCCACATGCCAAGTAAACAAACGGGGCTTCACAGGCTGCAAATGGGGAAATGACAATGATTAATGTGGCTTTTTGGTAATATCACTTATGGACAAAAAAATAAAATAAATAAATAGAACAATCACAATCACTCAAAATGACTTAATCAGCACCAGGCATCGCTAAGATGTGAAGAAGATTAATGAGCTCACCATCACACTGACTGAGACTGCAGGCCCGGATCTGCGTTTCCACAGGAGTGCACTGTTGGCCCCTGGTGGCCGAGGTGAGAGCAACACGATAACGCTGCTGCCTCTGAGACTCACAGGAGCACCGAGACCAGATGCTCCACACAGACATGGGGCAGTCTGGGCAGGAAGACAATACATCTACTTATTCTGATCTGTGGTTCACTCCAGCAGCTTTTCAAGAGTTACCACAGGTTATATTGAAACAATGGGGTGATGTCTACATATACACAGTATATGGAAATAAAATACCTGCAGAAACGAAAATAAAAACGTTGCATTCCTTGTGTAAATGCAGTGTGATGCTTATGAAGTTAAAAATGTAGCAAAACTGTTAAAGTGATGTAAATATGAACAGCTGACTTTTGCTAAAAGCAGGAAAACAAAAGTGTAAAATCAGAAAGATAGCAATAATGTGTCTAAAAAGCAGAGGAGGCCAGAAATGTGGCTAAAATTAGCAAAAAAACAATAAATATTTGCAAACAAGTAGCATAGAGTAGACAGAATGAAGTTGAATGATGCAAAACAAACAAAATATAAAAAATAAAGTTAAAAATTAGACAAAAGAAGGTAAAACAAGCAGAAAATAACTAACTTGTGACCTTCACCTTTTATTTTGTGACCTTGAAAATAAAAGTGGTCTCAGTACACTGAGATGACGTTTGATGTGACTTGGTGCTAAATAAAAAAACTGATTTGGAACTGAATTGACACACTGAAAGAGCACGTTTGCCAAACCAAACAAAACAAAACAAAACAAAGAAAGTGAAGCTGAAAAAAGCTGATATGACCACTAAAACACAAATTTAGCTGAATAAAACTTCATTTAGCAAAAACAAACAAACAAACAAACAAAAAACAATAAAACAAAAAAGCTAAAAATAGCTGAAAGGCAGAAAAAAATGAAAAAAAAAGAATTAAGCTGAAATCTGCTGGAAAATAGCTGAAAACTGCTAAAATTATCCCAAAACAAGCAGAATGAAGCTGAAATCAGCTGAAAGAAGTTTAAACACCAGAATCAGAATAAATGTAAAAAGTATAGTAAAATCTTATAAACATTTTGAAGGATTGTACGGATGTTAAAGACATAGACATAAACTATTGAAACACCAGAGGTCATAGCAGGAATGTCCTGAAAAAGCCAAACGTTTTGGTAAATAAATTGGTGAAATTGTGGAAGACATCAGAAAAATGTGGAGAAAAAAATGGATAATCTCAACTGATAAAATTGAGATAGAAAAAAAAAAGCAATTTCATTTCTGGGTATAATGTTGGGCCATAAAATCTGCTGGAAACCATAAACTATTCAAGGAAGAAAATTAGCAGAAAGTTGTGCACTGAGGAAAGCTCAACACATTCTGGACCACAAAGTTGATTCTGAACTCATCACTTGTTTTATCACATCTGTCTCACTGTGTGGAAATGTGTGGGAATAAAAAAAATAAGCACAAACCACTTTCTAAGCTACAAAAGAGATCAATCAGAATAATTCACAAAATGGGGTTCTGGGAGCACACAAACACTATTTTAAAGTCAAATTTATTTAAATTTAATGATTTGGTTTTATTCAAAATGGCACAATTTATGTTTAAAGCAAGAAACAAAGAGCTTCCAGGAAATCTTCAAAGACGTTTTGTTACAGGATGAGGAGCTAAACCTTTACTGTTTTAGATCAGTTAGAATTTCCAAAAGGATTTTATTTCTATATTCATGCCCAAGCAATAAGAGCTTAGTTATTAATTTCTTTAAAGTCCCAAGTTTACATATTTTATTAGTATTTGGTATTATTGGTTTAACTTTGTGACTGAATCAAATGTTTTGGGTTTCCTTCCACAAGCTTCTCACAAAAGGTTTTTTGTTCCATTTCTCCTGACAGAAGTCAGGTTTGTCGGCTGCTTTGCTTTGAAGAGGGTCACTGTTCATTTGGAAAACTCGTTTATACTCAAGCTTCAACTTCCTGACTCATGTGTTGGTATAATTCAATATTTGAACTGATGCATACAAATACTCAGGTGTGTATCTGAACAACAGGCTGGACTGGAAAACCAAAACGGGTGCTGTTTACAAGAAGGGGATGAGCAAACACTATTTTTATTAGATATATATAAACATATACAGTAAATCTCAGAGCTTCCAATGTGTGAACTAAAATATTTCAGGTCTTTCATTGGTTTGTTGTGGCAGGTGTTACCTGCTGCTGTTGAAGTTTGTGGGGGAAATAGCTTTGTGTCTGCGATGGCAGCAGACTGAAATAAAAAATCATTAAGGCTGGAAAAATTATTGACCAAAACCTGGAGAAGACTAATCTAGAGAGGGACAGGAGGTGACTAAACAAACTGATCTCATCACAGGTCATCAATTCCACCCCCTCCATGGTTACAGAGACAGAAGAGCTCCTTCAGCTACAGACTCATTTAGCTTCTCTGTTATGAAGATTTCAGCAGGTCAGTCACGAACTCACTGTTAAACATCCCATCTTTACGTAAAAGATTTATCATTTAATCTTATATGATTCATTCCATGGTATTAATCAATACCATTGGATGAATCATTGTATTTATCATCACCAATTTAGCAAGATAAATAGTGGGGCTTTATTTCAGGTTTGCACAACTCAAACTATTTTATCATGACACTAAAGCTGTAGATGTGAAGGAGAAAAACACTCAGTTCTGGTCTGGATGAAATACAGATCTTAGAACCTAAACTTTTTATAATCGGAGGTGGAGCAGGTTCTATCAATATCTACACAGCAAAAAAATAAATAAATAAAAGAATTCAAAGAAATAACAAGTCATAATACCAGAACACATGATTATGTTATAAAGTGATTTCA